>NW_027397135.1:1391561-1417131 GCF_003265705.2 Callorhinus ursinus
TCTCTATCTCTCATTCTCTCTCTTTCAAATAAATAAATAAAATCTTTAAAAGAAAAAAAAAATTTTCCTTTCATTTTGCATGTCAGTAAAGTCCACTTAACCAAATTGTGTCATCATCTTATACCAGGCTAAACAGTAGCATTAAGACAATACTACTTACCAGGGCGCCTGGGTGCCTCAGTCAGTTGATTTTGGCTCAGGTCGCGATCTCAGGGTCGTGATCTCAGGGTCCTGAGATCAGGCTCCATGTGGGCTCCATGCTCAGCGGGGAGCCTGCTTGGGATTCTCTCACCTTCTGCCCACCTCCAAATAAATAAATAAATCTTTGGGGGAGAAAAAGCAATACTACTTATCAATCATTTAAAATTGTACTAATGAATAAAATTACAGTATAATTTTTAAAGATACAAAATTATATTTGGAGTACAGTTTCAGCTATTAAGCAAGAAAGAACAGAAAGAAACCGCAGGAGAAAAAAATTGGAAAGAAACAAAAATACTTGTTTCTAGCAGGGTGCCTGGTGCCTAACCTCTGATAGCAGTAAGGAGCTGGAGGAAATGAAGGAGTGGGGAAAAAATAGCTAACAAATACAGTGTTCATGATATACAAGCACTGTTCTGAAAACTTTGCATATATTAATTAATTTATTATTCACAACAACCCCATGCGACAAAGCTATTAATTATCCCCATCCCAGCGATGAGGAACTAGGACACTGAGAAGATGAAGTAACTCTTCCAATTCACAGTTACTACGTGGCCCAGATGAGATTTAAAGCAAGGCAAATCTAGCTCCAGAGTCTGTGCTCAGTGTAGATGTGTACTGAGTAATACCCCAGTAGCAGGGGCTGTGTTTAGCAGAGAGACTATGAACCGTATTTTCCCCTCACTCTTCATTTCTACTTTTCTGTGTTTTTCAAATCTCCAGTCAAGTATTATTTTTTAATAAAATGTGCATAATAATCAGCAGCTACAGGGCGCCTGGGTGGCTCAGTCCGTTAAGCATCTGCCTTCAGCTCAGGTCATGATCCCAGGGTCCTGGGATGAGCCCCGCATGGGGGGGGGGGGTCCCTGCTCAGCGGGGAGTCGGCTTCGCCCTCTGCCCCTCCCCTGCTCCTGCGCACGTTCTCTCTCACAAACAAATAAAATCTTTAAAAAATAATAATAATCAGCAGCTACAAAGAACGATAAATTTACCAGAAGTTTGTTTGCTATATACCTAGAAAAAGAAAAATACCATTCCCTACTTGGGGGAGGGCGGGGAGAGAGACAATCTATCATGTAGGGAGTGGTACAGCGAGGTGCATTTAGCATATTCAGAAATTAAATTCCCCTTGGACTCCTTAGACTTTCTACACTCCTCATGGAGAGGATAATTTGTGCCACCTAGTTTGTGATAATGTTCCTTTAGCTTTCATAAATTTCTACTTAACTTTCACAAAGCAGGGGATTAGCTCACCGCTTACAAATAACATCCATTGATACAGATCGGCCAAAAGGAGCCAAGGGTCCTTAACGTACACCAAACTTCATTTCCTTGCCCTATAAATAGTCTGTTCTTTCCGGAAAGAAGGTAAGCAAAGTACAAAGACCTACCTATGATGGATTCAATGCTGCGGAAGTTGAGAAGTTGAGTTCTCCGTTCTTTCAGGCACGCGAGGGCAACTCGCGGCCGGGAGGGACGCGGTGAATGTCTGGATCCTGTTTATTTCCCAGGAGCTGTGGGATGAGTTAGCCACTGGGTGGCGCTGCTGCACCTTTGCTTCGTCTTCATGGTCGCAAGGACAAACCAATGATTATGCCTAAAGCTCTGCCAGACAGATTGAGTCATTTGCAATACTGGGCAGGTTGGGGAGTCAAGAAACCAAGAAATGAGGAGGGCCCCCCCTTTTTAAATTCTAGGCTGAGAATTTTTCTAAATCAAATTAACCATCATAAGGAACCTGTTCACAAGAAAAAAGCCCCTTTTATTCTCCAAATCCCTGAGGCCTAAAAATAAGCACCTAGAACCCAAAGTATAGGGCCTTTAATCAACAGAAGTGATATAAAATTATAATTTGACGCATCACTATTTTGTGAGGCCGGACTGTGCCTAAAGGGTTTCAAACAATCTTAATCTCTCTCTCTCCCTCTTTCCGTCCCTCTCCAGCTCTCTCCCTCTCCTTCTTTCCATCTTTCCCTCCCTCTCTCCCTCCCTCTCTCTCTCCCCCTGTTTCCCTCTATCCTACCTCCATCTCTCTCTATTTCTCTCATACACACACACAAACACAACTTCTCAGGATTTAGAGGTAGGGAGAGACAACAACTTACTTTGTTAACCTCTCCGATATGTCACAGCCCTACTTTTTTTCATCAACAAGTCTACAACCAGAGGTTTTCCTCACATCAAATACAACTCTTCCCAGCTACTATTAAGCCTGTTTTCTTAGGAGTCGCAAAGTCACCGTTATGTAATATTACTTATAAAATAGGTAGGGGCGCCTGGGTGGCTCAGTCGTTAAGCGTCTGCCTTCGGCTCAGGTCATGATCCCAGGGTCCTGGGATCGAGTCCCACATAGGGCTCCCTGCTCTGCGGGAAGCCTGCTTCTCCCTCTGCCTCTCTCTCTCTCTCTCTCTCTCTGGCTCTCATGAATAAATAAATAAATAAAATCTTAAAAAAAATAGGTATATAAGTTCTATAAGAAATTTTTTAAAATAATTTTTTATTGTTATGTTAATCACCATACATTACATCATTAGTTTTTGATGTAGTGTTCCATGATTCATTGTTTGTGCATAACACCAGTGCTCCACGCAGAACGTGCCCTCTTTAATACCGATCAACAGGCTAACCCATCCCCCCACCCCCCTCCCCTCTAGAACCATCAGTTTGTTTTTCAGAGTCCATCGTCTCTAATGGTTCGTCTCCCCCTCCGACTTACTCCCCTTCATTTCTATAAGAAATTTTTTAACATAAAATATAAATAACTTGCCAAATCCTTTGTAATAATAAGAGTGATTTGACAACAATAAAGAGTGATTTGACAGTTCTTGCCAATAAGGCAAAACTGGACTGAAGGGAGGGTATAATGTAAATAACCTGAAAATAAAACACCTTTCTTTTTCTTCTTTGGAAAGACCACAAAACAATTTCTTTCAAAATCAGATCCTAAAATAACCAGGGACTCTCATTTGTGATTATCAACTGTCTCATAAAACATCAAATCGTACTTTAGGAAACTTCAACGATGAAGTCATTAACTTGTGAAAAACTAACAAGGGGCGCCTGGGTGTCTCAGTCGGTTGAGCGTCTGACTTCGGCTCAGGTCATGATCCCGGGGTCCTGGGATCGGGGCCCACGTTGGGCTCCCTGCTCAGTGGAGAGTCTGCTTCTCCCTCTACGCTTCTCCCCCTGCTTGTGATCTCTCTCTCTCTAATAAATAAATAAAATCTTAAAAAAAATAAAAACCACAAACTTTTCATCTGTGCTAGGAATTATTGTCATGGGGTTGATTACAGAAGGAAAACTCATTTAATGCACTTAGACATTTAAATCCCAAGCGGGAGCCAATTAAACTATTGTTCTTTGAAATCACTTTGTTTTGCTATTCAAGATGCCAAATAATATATTATTAGTCTGTGTTTTAATCTTCTTATAGGACTGTATGAGGCTCCCACGAAGTCCTCAGTCTGGCCGTGTTCATGATGACCCCATTTGTCGGCTCAGAGACCATTTTTATTTCTGTCCATATGCTAGAACAAAGGACTGCCTTGGTGAAGGTAGCAACAGCACTGGGGTCAGAGATGCGATCCGTGTTCACTCAGCTGCTCACAGGCTCTACCTCTTGCGCATGAACATGAGACTCCTGACCTCATCCCAAGTTACTGCTGGCTCAAGGGAAGCAACCAAGGGACGACTGGAGAAAAGTTAGGCAGAGTAAGTGGCCATTGACAGATATCGTTCAGTTGATGGAGAGAATGAGTAGAGGCTGACAAAGAAGTTTGCTGAAGATCCACAGCTTTTAGTTTGACATGGTGGGGTCTGTATGAAATCAAAGATACCCTACTTCTAGGATTTGATCTAAGGAAATGATTGAACAGGTAATAAAAACTCAGCACAAAGATACTCATTGCTACATTCTATCTAAAGTAGAGAAGAATTAGAAATAACCTAAATGACCAGCACTAAAAGAATAGCTAAGGGGCACCTGGGTGGCTCAGTTGATTAAGCATCCAACTCTTGCTCATGACTCAGGGCATGATCTCAGGTTGATGGGATTGAGCCCCACCTCAGGCTCCGTGCTCAACAGAGAGTCTGCTTGAAGATTCTCTCCCTCTGCCCCTCTCCCTGCATGCACTCTCTCTCTCTCTCAAATAAATAAATCTTCAAAAAAAAGAATAGTTACCTAAATTATAATCCATCTAGTCATAGCAGTGTGACACACCCATTACAGGTCATCATTATGAGAAACAAGAGATACTTATGGGGTATTTCTAAGTGAAAGCTAAAAGTTACATACCTATGTGGACAAATTATATTGAAAAATGTGTACTTTACAGATAAAAACTGGAAGATTATGCTCAGATATGGTAATGTAGTCGTGTGGTAGGATTAGAGGGTTTTTTTCTTTTTCAGAATTATCTTTTATGTTGTGCTATTTTACAATAAGAAAAGAAAAATATTTGGAAAACTGTTCATTTTTAAGAACAGGAACCACGTATGCTTTATTCTGAAATTCAGAGTCTGGAAAAAAGCAAATGCACTTAATTCAAAACAGTGGATCAGGAGAAGATCCCCAGGCTACTCTCTGGTGAGGGGGCATACAACAATAAATCAAAATATATTTATTAAGTTTATAATTTTTTCCAATTATATCAAAACCTGAAATTTATTCCTTGAAGTATACATAATCGACTTTAAACCCCATGGAAAAGAAAGGGGGTACACTAGAAGCCATTTCTACTTGCCTTTAGTGCATTTTCTAACAGCCTTTGTAAGGTTTTACTTCAGCTGATACTAACAATTATACCTGCTGGGGGGTGTCCCAGGAATGTGGATACACTCTCAGTAGCATGACTAGACTGGCCTTAACAAAATAAAACAAAACAAACAAAAATTAAAATTAAAAAGTGTTTTATTAGATTTGTCACGATATTGCTTCCATTTTAAAAGAGAAAGATCGGTTCACAAAATTGGTATTCCTATTAGCCCAATTGAGTTATTTTTCACTGACTCCCAGGGAAGACCAATATCATACATATGAATCACTTGTACACAATACATCTTACCCAATAATAAGATACTCAGAACTTCAAAAAATTCGACAAGAAGTGACTGACTGCTAAGTTAAATAGATTTGGAAGAGAATATATATATATATTCACATTTCTTTGGTTCTCCATGGTGATTGGCTATGGCAATAACTGGTCAAATGTGCCATTATTTCATGCATGTTAATAAACTGTATGCATACATACATACATACGGTATTCTGTCTGCTTCTGCAAACAATTGGAGCCTCTTCATTCCCACTCCTGTAAAATGGAGGTAATGGTAGCAATTTCAGTGTTTCTCTGAGGATCCCCTGCCATCACATATGCAAGTCAAGTGCTTACTCGGTGTCGGATACCCAGGAGAGCTGGTGTCCCTGGTGGCTAAGGATGGCAGATTGTCCACTCTGAAGCTCCATCATTGACAAGTCCCGTCACCTTCCTATGCCTGTTCCTGCATCTCTCAAATAATAGTGCCTACCTCATAGGGTTGTAGAGAAGAATAAATGAATTTGTGTATGTGGAGTACTTCGGACAATGCCTGGTACATCTGCAGTTCTCACGACTCATTAGCTGTTCATTTTCTGTTCTCCTGAGCATCGTTCCTGCTATTTGGATAAACTGCAGCAAGAGCTTTAGCTGTCTTTAAACAACTTTAGCTATCATGAAAATCTGCCCTGATGCAGACACAGCCGAGCTTGCCACTGCCATGGCTAAAGGTAATTAGCATGATTCCTTCCTCTCTTATTTTTTTTTTTTTTTGTTTAGCGGGGGTTGGGAGGAGGGATGGTTACATGGAGAAAAGAAGAAAATGTTTTAAAGATTTACAGATATTAGTATAAAATTATACTTTAAAGTGATGATCGATGGGGGAGTTTTTGGAAACTTTGGGGACCTTTTATTGGTTGTCAGAGTGATAGAGGAGGGTGCCCCTAGCAATA
The DNA here is from genome assembly GCF_003265705.2 of Callorhinus ursinus. Lineage (NCBI taxonomy): Eukaryota > Metazoa > Chordata > Mammalia > Carnivora > Otariidae > Callorhinus > Callorhinus ursinus. The sequence continues at coordinate 1,397,752 of NW_027397135.1, forward strand.
TTTGGGGGGAGAGGATGCTGTACATGCTGCAATACCCAGATCAACCCTTCGCAACACAGAACTGTCCTGCATCCCTCACGACGTTCAAATGCCCCAGGAGACATTCATGTAAATGGAAAATCTGTTTATAATGATCTAAGCTTAGAACCTAACTACTTATTAAATATGAACCCAAATGGGTTTTTCCTTTGTTCGAACATTATTGCTTTTCCAAGTTATAAAATAATTAGGTTCCTCGTGAAGTATTTCAACATTACAGAAACAATGTAGAAAATATTATTTAGGAAAAGTAAATCTTCCATATTGCTACTTGTTATGGACTGAATTGTGTCCCCCCCAAAATTCATGGTGGAACCTTATTCCCTAGTACCTCAGAATGTGACTGTATTTGGAAACAGGGCCTTTAGAGAGGTGATTAACTTAAAATGAGGCTGGTAGGGGGGACCTAACCCAGTCTGACCAGTATCCTTATGAGAAGAGGAAATTCGGACATCCACAGAGACACAGAAGAAAGACCATGTGAGGACATTGAAGAAGACAGTTGTCTGCAAGCCAAGGAGAGAAACCCCAGAAGGAACCATACCTGCTGACGTCCTGACCTTGATCCAGAACTCTGAGCAAACAAATCTCGGTTGTTTAAGCCATCCAGTTTGTGATACCTTGTTATGGGAGCCTGTGCAAACTGATAAGTCACCCCTCCAGATTCCTCCAGAATCTTTCTAGGTACATACTAGCAAATGGCACAATTTTATTTTACAGAAATTCATTGCTCAAAACAGATACACATTGAATATGTAATATTTTCAGGGAGGATACTTCGGTGTGCAGAACAAAATCCCTACAAAATGAAATCATACCAAATATACAAAAAGCAGCTTGATCTGTTCCCTTTATAATATATCCTAGGTATCAGCCTGTGTCTGCAGTGCTAACTATCATTTACTGAGGGCTTCGTATGTTCCAGGCACTGGAATAAACACTTTGCTTGCAATGTCTTACTCCCTGTTCCTCGAAGCCAGTTAAGATAGTAGACTTGAGACCCCTTTGGAAACTCTAAAGCTCAAACTAATTTTGATGTAAACGATGTCTCCCCAACAGTGACCTTCATGGAGTCACTGAATGGAAACCATCAAGCCTGGAAGGAGCTTTTACTCACCACACATGGAGGGAAACTGAGACCCAGGGGAAATGGGTTGATTCTGGTCAACAGAAGCCCCAAAAATCATTTCTTGTGGGATCTTGGGACACCACGGAAGAACCAAGCTCAGGAGGTTAAGGGAGGGGGTCCACAGCTCACCCAGCCACTGTGAGGCCTCAGCCAGTGTGGCCTCTTGAGTCTGCCACCAGAAATTCTCCATAACCACTCCAAGGTTTTCGTCCACTCCCTTCAGATTCCAAGTTCTAGGCAAGAGTGTTCAGTTAATTGTTCTGTCAGGGACAGGCAGAAGGACTCTTGGTACCTCACATTGCAAGGGGAGAGCTGTGTCTGCCAGCAAGCCTCAGACGGTGGGAAGATCCCCCAGTCACAGGAGGAGATTCAGATGCTGGGCACAAAGTGGCCCATGTCCACCACCAAGGGGAAATTTGGACTCAGGATCAGGAATCCTGACTTTCAGGTCAATCTTTGTTCTACAACCCCTTCCTTTACCACCCTGGTGCCATGGTTTCTTTAAGAACATGAGATACCTTTTTTTTTTTTTTTTTTTTTTTTTGGTGCAGTTTAGTATATGCAGAATTTTTCTGGGGATACTACTACCTAAAAAGAAAGAATGTTGTAATGGGTTGTGTTTGGAATTTTGCCAACTGACAACTAATGGCTCCTGGTATCAAGCCACTGATGCAGCTAATTTATCTGTCACAAGCCCCCCTGGCCCCCAGCTGCAGACTCTGTCATGCCTTGGTGAGGTAGTGCCCACACATTCGCATCTTAAAATACCAATGCTTTTGCTGTTAATTATCTTCCTTTTACTTCTCCCTTATATTACAATTACAGCCTTTTTTTTTAAGATTTTATTTATTTATTTGGGTGGGAGAGGGAGAGGGAGAGAGAATCCCAAGCAAACTCCAGGCTGAGCTCCGAGCCCAATGCAGGACTCGATCCCACAACCCCAAGATCACAACCTGAGTGTAAATCAAGAGTCGGAGGTCCAACCAACTGAGCCACCCAGGTGAACCCCATCACAATTTTTTAAATTATGTCTGGAGGTAAGTTATTATAAATTTCACTTCAAGGGAGTCAAGGATGCATTACAACCTATTACTCATGGAAAAGTGTGTAGACACGTGGGTCAATGTGGTTCTAAAAACCACTACTTTAAAAAGGTAGCAACTTAGGATAAAATCTGAAAACAAAAACTTTTGTATGTATCTTCCTCACTACGTCTTTTTTTTTTTTAATTCTCTTTAGTTTCTTTATTTCCTTTCCTTGGCTAAGTGGTTCCAACTTATTCTTAGTCTCTACCGGTTTCCAGGGCTTTTTTTTTTTCCAGGTCTTTTTAAAGCTCCAAAACTATATCTGTCTCTGAGAGATGTTACATTTTCTCCAGTCTTTCTTTTGCTCCAGCCTCGATTTAATTAACATGTTACTGTGGGCTTTCTGGTTTTGAAAAGCTAGTGACACTTACTCCTTTGTACATGCAGGGAGCTTGTAAACTTAGCAAAGCTTGGAAGAAGGAAAAATCACAGCTACTCCCCACACTGTCCAGCAGGGACAGGAATTTCCGGTATTTCTTTTCTGGCAGTAAGGAGAAGGCTGCCCCACTCCTACCAAGTATGTGGCTATTTGGTTAGAAGCTGTTCACTGATTACATCCACTTATAACAAGCCAGTCTTCCTGTTTATTCTCTTGCTTGCTTCTGATTTCTAAAGACATCACCCTCCGTTTTTAGAACTTACTTTAAAAATAAATACACTATGCAATTTTAGTTTTAGTTTAGTGTAAAATAAAGAAGTTATAAAGTAAGTCACTTGCGGTCATTTTAGAAGCAATAGAAACCAACTTACCTTGGAAATTGGTGAATTTTGAAAAGTGGTAGCCATAGATAAACATTCTTACTATGTAGCTTTCTATATAGCTAGTTCAGTGGCCTCAAGAGCACATGGATTTTAGGATCTGAAATCTGAAACTGAAGCTATTTGTTGATTGTTTGGGAAGAACGTCCTTAAACATATACAAAGAAGTACTGATATTCCAAAACTGAAATGCGTCCTTCTGGTGGGACGTCAGTTTTGCAGCATCTGAGTTGCTTAATTAGAATACAGTAGTGTTCAAACTTACTAATGTGTATAAAAATACTTATAGATAAATTATCTTTTCTTATATAACTGGGGACCCCAAATCCTACCGAGTTTTAGTAAAAGTCCCCATATTCTTCTTGATAGAGTATAAAATAGCTCAAACGTGGTTCTTATCTGTGCAAGAAACCCAATTTTCTTCAAACTGGTGTTTAACCAGCAGAATCTAAATCTGAACCACCCTCCTCCCCACCCCCAAAGGCAGTATTCCCTTTTGACTCCCAAACACCTGAGGAATCCTGGTGTAACAAAAGGCCTGTTTCTATCTGGAAAGGCAACTGTTAGACTTCAATACATAATAGGCTACCCTCTCTTAAAATCTTGTCAGTGATTTAGTCCATCTCCTGAACTCCAGAGAGAGATAGAAGTCTAAGGTCTAATAAGAGATAAACATATCAAGTTAACTGTTCGCTAATTGTTTGGATGGATTTGAGAAAAAGGAGAATCAATGCAGAAATATTTGTTGGTATGTATGGAGCACTGTCCTGGGAAAAAAAATATTTTTTCTTTAGCTGAGCACTCAGTCATGCTCAGGGACAGATGTTAAATACATCGACTTTAACTTCCGCTGCCTTATCATTTTTGCCTGTGCCATTGGAATACCCTGTCAACTTCCCTACTTACTTCCCAAAGCTCCCCTGTCCTGCACAATATTGCCAGAAGGATCTTTCTAAAAGATCATATTTTTCTCTTCCATGTGTCTCCATGATGGAAACAACTGGTCCCAGGCTTCCTTTTCTTTTCTTTTTTAAATTTATTTAATTATTTTAAGTAATCTCTACATCCAACGTGGGGCTTGAACTCCAACCCCGAGATCAAGAGTCGCATGCTCCTCCCACTGAGCCTGCCAGGCGCCCCACCCAGCCTTCCTTTTAAATGTCATCTCCTGTTAGTACAACAAAGCCTCACCCACCAGGGAGAGTAACACATGCTGTTCCCTAAGGACTCTGTTCATCTAAGTATTTATTGTGGTGCCTGGAATAAATTTTTTCCACTGACTTCTCCTTTACATTCAACCAAAGTACCATCTCTAGGAAGCCATTACTCATTCTGCCAGAGCTAAACTAATAACTTTCTCCTCCGTGCCTCCCTGGGACATCCTACGTTGCCACATCACGCGTTATAATTAGTCCTAAGGGTTGCCCCATTGGTCTGTGAGCTCTTACTGGGATTGAACAGATTTCATTAAAATCTGGATCCTCAGGGGCACCTGGGTGGCTCAGTCGGTTAAGCAACTGCCTTCGGCTCAGGTCATGATCCCAGGGTCCTGGGGTCGGGCTCCTTGCTCAGGGGAGAGCCTGCTTCTCCCTCCCCTTGCCTGCCTGCCGCTCCCGCTGCTTGTGCTCTCTCTCTCACTATCTCTATCTTTAAATAAATAAATATAAAATCTTAAAAAAATCTGGATCCTCAGCGTTTAGTACACTGCTAGACATCTAGTAAGTGCTCAGTATACATGTATTAGACAAATAACATTCCAAAGGATGATTCTTTTCTCTCCCACAGTCTGGACGACCCTTCCTTAAATTCATGCAAGTCCCTTTATTTTCTGGGGAAGGGTATCTTGGATGTCTATGAGGATTTTGTCCACTGGAATGGTATAAATGAATAAAGTGACATAATTGGTCTGGTTTGTTTAGGTCTTTTGGATTTATAGTTTATATGACTCAATTTGACAGAACCTGATTGCTCTGAACAGAAGGAATAGAATTGCTGAACACAGAGTAAGAGATTATCAAGCATCCAAGGGAACCCACCAAGACATAGACCTTGTGGGAACATGCAGATGACTGTTGGATTTTCCTCTTTTATTTTATTCCATCCCTAGGATTTTGTCTTATTGGATCTGATGGCTGTCTAGATCCATTTGGGATTGCTTGTTGGTGCATGGGTTTAAGTTTTAAATGGCCAACAACATTCCTTGACTGTTTTCTACCCTTATTGCCCAACCATCTTTGTGGTAGTTTTTTGTTTGTTTGTTTTTTGTTTTGATTATGTGTAATGTGTGACTGTTTCTATTTTTGTTTTTCTTTTATTTTTGGTCATTTTCCAAATTGGAAATAATTTGCCTACCCCTGACTCTTCATCTGGGATTTGACTGTGTCTTTGACATTTGTTAAAAGCCAGGAATTGTTTTTGTTCATTATTCTTTCATAATTTATTCCAGATATTTTTGTTTATTGAAATAATTCTTTCAAATGTGAAAGTAGTAAATTTTTTTTACATTTTATTTTTAAGCAATCTCTACACCCAATATGGGCTTGAACTCATGATTCCAAGATCAAAAATCCCATGCTCTATGCCACTGAGCTAGCCAGGCACCCCAAAAGTAATTTTTTTAAGTGTACAGTTAACCCTTGAACCATGCAGGGATTAGGGATGCCCACCTCCCACACAGCTGAAAATCGAAATGTATAACTTTGACTCCCCAAAAGCTTAACTGCTAATAGCCTGCTTTTGGCTGGAAGACTTACCAATAACATACACAGTCAATTAACACATACTTTGTATGTTATGGGTATTATATACTGTATTCTTACAATAAAGTAAACTAGAGTAAAAAATGTTATTAAGAAAATTATAAGGAAAATACATTTACAGTACTTTACTGTAAAAAAAAAAGTGCATAAGTGCACTCACGCAGTTCAAACCTGTGTTGTTCAAGAAACAATTGTATGTTATTCACAGTTGTGACTACCCCACCTCGGCTAGTGCTCGGTAATATGTGGTGCTTAATAAATACCTTAAATACCTTAAATGAATGGGTGAACATTTTAAATCAAATCCTTTTCTTTAATCCCCCGATTCCTAATACTGGTTATAAGATACACACAACTTGCTTTTTTTTTCTGTCACTGAAATCAATAAAATGCTTATCATGATTTTAATAGAAACAAAACTATTAAAAATGTGTTTTCAACATTCTCTTAAAGAAGAATTTTTTTTTTTTTAAGTGATGTGGCTTGGGGTTCCTGGGTGGCTCAGTCGGTGAAGCGTCTGCATTTGGCTCAGGTCATGATCCCAGGTCCTGGGATGGAGTCCTGCATTGGGCATCCCTGCTGCTTCCCCTGCTTGTGCTCTCTCTCTCTCTCTCTGACAAATAAATAAATAAAATCTTAAAAAAAAAAAAAAAGTGAGTTGGCTCTTTCAGTTTCAGTTGTATGACCTGAAAATTGTTTTTTAAAATGTGAAAATAGAACTTCTGTATCTAAATTTTTATTCCTCTTGGGGCACCTGGGTGGCTCAGTCAGTTAGGCATCTGCCTTCGGCTCAGGTCAGGATCCCAGGCTCCTGGGATCGAGGTCCGCATTGGGCTCCCTGCTCAGCGGGAAGCCTGCTTCTCCTTCTCCCTCTGCCTGCCTGTCTGCCTGCTTGTGATCTCTCTCTCTCTGTGTGTGTGTCAAGCAAATACATAAAATCTTTAAAAAAATTTTTATTCCTCTTAACTACTGCTTATGAAAGGATAATCCATTTTGATCAGTAGTGCTGTTATAAGCCTTTGTGTTTTCCATAACTGAAGGTGATTTACTTAAGTACCTGATACCTCTGTTACAAAATACTCTTGTGTTTGCCAGGAGGCGCCATGAGGCCCATCAAGGGCGATGCCAGGAATCTGGCCCCAGCATCTAGAGCAGGAACAAAGCCGCTGCAACCAGTCAGCATTTAGGGAAATGCAGGCTTATTTCAGGAAGCCATGCTTGGAGGTAGCAGGCAGACAATAAGGTCATACATCATGAGACACCAAGACGATGATTCACCAAAAGTCCCTTTCCAAACCTCGGGCCTTAGAGGAAGTAAACACCTGACATGTGTCACTAATAAAATATGTGTTATACTTTACAGTATGTGATTGTAGAAGCAGGAAATTCAGAACACAAGGGAGTATAATTCCAGTACAGCCCAGCCCCATCAACATGAAAATCACATGTGTATATAAATGGATTATTACCGAATATATACTGTGTATTTAAGTATTTAGTATACTAAGTATTTACTAAGACACTATGCTAAACACTTATAAACCACAATAATAGAGTTAAGATTCCCAACATAACTTAAATTTTAATCATTTCAATTAGTGGAGATATTTTAGATGTAATTATCATCACTTGTCATGAAATGACTATTTATTATTTATTATCTGTTTATTCAATGATAAAATCATGAAACTCATTGAGCACTTAGATTATGTGAAACACTGGCTAAGGGTTTCATAGGGTAACTTATTTTATTCTCATTAAGTGCTACTGTTATCCCTATTTTTTTTAAGATTTTATTTATTTATTTGACAGAGAGAGACACAGCGAGAGAGGGAACACAAGCAGGGGGAGTGGGAGAGGGAGAAGCAGGCTTCCCGCGGAGCAGGGAGCCCGATGCGGGGCTCGATCCCAGGACCCTGGGACCATGACCTGAGCCGAAGGCAGACGCTTAACGACTGAGACACCTGGGCGCCCCCTGTTATCCCTATTTTACAGATAAATCAAGAACCAGTAAGATCGAACCCCTATCCGCCTGGCGGCAAACCTATCCCCCTAAACGCTATGATCTCTGGCAACTTCCCCTCAGGCCTCTCCACTGGAGTGCCCACCTTGGTGGTCGCCCACACAGCTTCATAACACACCTTGCACCAGTGACCCCTTTGTGTTCCCCACTTTTCTGCCGTGTTCCCTGGGACCACCACCTTCTGTATTCGTTTGCTGGGGCTGCCATAACAAAATGCAATAGTCTGGGTGCCTTACACAACAGAAATATGTTTCCTCACAGTTCTGGAGACGAGAAATCTGAGATCAAGGTGTGAGCAGGTTTTGTCCCTTCTGAGGCCTCTGTCCGAGGCTTGCCTCCTCCCCGTGTCCCCCACATGGTCATGCGCTCATGTTCCTGCTATGTCTCCCCATGTCCATGTCTCCTCTTTTTATAAAAACTGCAGTCATATTGGGTTAGGACCCACCCTGAGGACCTCCTTTTAATCAGCTCTTTAAAGTCTTTATCTCTAAATATCGTCATATTCTGAGGTACCGGAGATTAGGACTTCAACATATAAACTTGGGAGGGACCCAGTTCAGCCCATAACCTCTACTAAATACACTACTTCACCTGAAACTTTGTTCCAGGCGTGGCTTCTTGGGAACACAAGCAACTACCTCAAACATGAAGGATGCTGTTTGGTACACAGTCCTAAATATTTCTTTGGCGTTTTTTGTAAAGTGCTGTTGTACCAGCAATGGAGACTCTTAATTTTCATTGACATTAAAATGCCTTTATTTCATTTTTATTCTTGAAGGTATCTTTGCCAGATGCCAATAAAATCATAGATACTTCCACTAGGTATAAAATAGATATAAAGTTCCAGGTTGTTGTTGTTTTTTCTTTCAGCATCTTAAATCTGCCATTTAATTGCCTTTTGGCTTCCAGTAAGAAGTCAACTGCCATTATGTATCATTGCTGCCTTGTTTACAATGTGCTTTTTTTCTTTGGCTGCTTTAAAGATTTTCTCTTTAATTGTGGATTTCAGTAGTTTAAGGAGGATGTGCCTCTGTGTGGTTATCTTTGTACTTCATGTGCTTGGGAGTTTGCCAAGAGTCTTGGATATTTCACTAAAGTTGGAAACACCTCTCTCTCTCTCCTTATAGGATTCCATTTACACACAGTGTTAGGCCTCTCGATATTGTTCAACAAGTCACTTGGGACTCTGCTCATTTTTCTCAGGTTTTCTTCTGCTTTTTTAAGATTGGATAATTTTATTGACCTATCTTTAAGGGTACTAATTCTTTTCTTCTGTTATCTCCGATCTGAAGTTAAAGCTATCCAGTGGATTTTTTATATCAGGTATTTTAATAACTAGTTCTAGAATTTCCATTTGACTATTTCTTTTCTTTCTCTGGTTTTTTTTTTTTTTTAATTGTTGTTGTTGTTGTTGTTTTTAAAGTACACTCCACACCCTGGAGCCTAATACAGGGCTTGAACTCACTACCCTGAGATCAAGACCTGAGCTGAAATCAAGAGTCAGACACTTGGGGCACCTGGGTGGTTGAGTGTCCAACTCTTGGTTTCCACTCAGGACATGATCTCAGGGTCGTGAGATCGAGCCCCATGTAGGGCTCCACATGCAGAGTCTGCTTGAGATTCTTTCTCCCTCCCCCTCAGCTCCCTCCCCCACCTGCCACTCGTGCACACTCACAAACACATGCTCGCTCGCTCTCTCTCTCTCAAATAAATAAAATCTTTTAATAAAAAGAATCAGATGCTTAACCAACTGAGTCACCTAGGTGCCCCCATTTGGCTATTTCTTTTTAATTTCTGTTTCTCTGCTGGGATGTCCTATATGTTTGTTTATTGCAATTATATTTTCTTTTATATCCTTAAGTATGTTATGGTAACTGTCTTTAAAATCCTTGTCTGCTCATTATAATCAGAGACATCCTAGGGTTGGTCTCTACTGATTATCTTTTTCTTTGAGTATTGGTCACACTTTTCCTGTTTCTTCTTCACTCTAGTAATTTTGGATCTTGCACTGGACATGTTGAATGATACATTGTAGAGACTGAACTCCATTATATTCTCAAGAGTATCAATTTTTGTTACAGAAGACAGTTAACTTGGCAGAACTTAGGCTCCAAACCCTGACTCTTCTGTGTTGAGCCACAGCTGAAATCTCTGTTCAGTTCTTTTAGCATTATAGAGGTTGCTTAGATTCTGCCCTGCACACACATAGTGCAGGAATCAGGGAGAAGTTGATGCAGAGTTTATACTCATAAATTGGAGACCCCTGTATGGGTCTCTCCCTTCTGGATTATTCCCCTTTATGTTTCAACTGTAGTTGCTCCAAGCACTGATTCTGAATATTTAACCTGTGAGATTACAAGTGTCTGAGCCTTAGCTACACTGCATGATGCTGACGGGAGTCGGCCCTCAGGTAGAGTCATTAAAAATGGAAAACTCATCTAATGTCCTTCCCTTCTTCCAAGTGTCAACTCTCTCCACTTTCTGCCTGCTTTGGTCACTTTTCAGTCCTTTCATACAGTTGTTTCCTTATATTTTGCACAGAGCTTTAAAGTGTTACCTATGGATTGGTTGATCTGATTCAAGCTACTCAACCATTAATGGAAGTGGAACCTCATTTTTTTCCCCTTTAACCAAGAAAAATCTGCTCCATATCTAGACATCTGCATTGTATTTATTTATATCAACCCTGTTGCTCCCTACCAAAATATGCTTTGATTTGTTTTTTCACTTTTTAGAGATAAAATATTTGGAAAGAGGACTGCCTCTCCCCTCATCTTTTGGTGCTGCTCTTTCATTTCTCTGCTGAAAAGAAGCTGTCAGGCTACTTTTTCTCCAGAACCTCCCTACTGATATGATTTTACTTGTCCTGATTTATCTTTCCAATTCTATTCCTGTGGATTAGTGAATAGAAATAATATAGATGGGGGATTATTTTTCCAAGGTTGATGAAGTGCCTGGGAACATTTCCCAAGCATTCCATTCAATTGTTCTCTTTTTATTGAGAACAATAATTATGTAGAGTTTTCCTAGAGGATTGTACTGTTCACTTCTGAATAAAGGGGATTTTGAGTTCATATTTAATGTAATAACCATGAAAGGAGAAAAGATTGTCACATGCGCCAAAGAAGATGGAGAGCCTTATAGAGGGACACAACTAGTCCACATAGTCTACTCAATTCAAGAAACCTTAAAGAAGAAGAAGGAGAAGAAGAAGGAGAAGAAGAAGAAGAAGAAGAAGAAGAAGAAGAAGAAGAAGAAGAAGAAGAAGAAGAAGAAGAAGAAGAAGAATCTTTATGTGCCAAACTATGGTGCTGGTCTCATTGGGATTGGGGGTGGGAGATGACATTGGCACACACTATAAATGTCTTTTTAAAACAGCTCTATTGGGACGCCTGAGTAGCTCAGTCAGTGAGGCGTCTAACTCTTGATTTCAGCTCAAGTCGGGATCTCAGGGTTGTGAGACTGAGCCCCACGTCTGGCTCTGTGCTCAGTGGGGAGTCTGCTTCTCTCCCTCTTCCACTCCTTCTGCCCCTCCCCCCGCTCACCCTCCTTCTCTCTGTGGAAAGAGCCAAGATGCCCATCGACAGATGAATGGATAAAGAAGATGTGGTATATATACACAATGAAATATTATGCAGCCATCAAAAGGAATGAGATCTTGCCATTTGCAACGACGTGGATGGAACTGGAGGGTGTTATGCTGAGTGAAATAAGTCAATCAGAGAAAGACATGTATCACATGACCTCACTGATATGAGGAATTCTTAATCTCAGGAAACAAACTGAGTGTTACTGGAGTGGTTGGGGGTGGGAGGGATGGGATGGCTGGGTGATAGACATTGGGGAGGGTATGTGCTACGGTGAGCGCTGTGAATTGTGCAAGACTGTTGAATCACAGATCTGTACTTCTGAAACAAATAACGCAACATATTTTAAGAAAAAAGATAAAGAAGACGATAACAGGAGAGGAAGAAAAGGGGAGTATGTCAGAGGGGGAGACGAACCATGAGAGATGATGGACTCTGAAAAACAAACTGAGGGTTCTAGAGGGGAGGGGGAGAGGGGGATGGGTTATCCTGGTGATGGGTATTGAGGAGGGCACGTTCTGCATGGAGCACTGGGTGTTATGAACAAACAATGAATCATGGAACACTGCACCAAAAACTAATGATGTAATATATGGTGATTAACATAACAATAAAAAAATTTAAAAAAAAACAGCTGTATTAAGATACAATTTACATGCCATACAATAATTTTTTAAGGATGAATAATATCTGAATAAGTGAATAAAAAGTTCCTAAACAACTTTTTCAGTAACTGCTGTATTACAAAAGGAGGGGGAAATGGGCCCCTCACCTCTGACTCTCAAGTACAATTGTTGTTGCTATCATCACACTTATTCAAAGCTGTGCGTGGTGTCAGTAAACAGATATATGGCTGACTTTTAAGCCTGGAATGAGTGGGTTTAAAGATGGAAAGAACAGAGATTTGGTATCTAAGGAACGCATTTGGAAACTGTCTCACATTAAGCCCTCCTGAAATGAGAAGGAATCATACCTGCTTCTTTCTGGTTAAGACTGTATACAGCATATTTCTTTCTCTAACTCAAGCAGTTAAGTTCCTGCCCAGTTGTTAATTTTCTCCATTGAAAACATCTTTTTCTTAATGTCTCTGGCCTTAATTAATTGAGCTAAAAAAGACAAAGGAATTCACACATGGCTGAATTCTCCATCATCAAAATATTTTTTTTTTTTTTTTTAGAGTTTGCAAAAGGAAAGCACTTACTATTTGGAACATTTGGGAACTGACAAAATTGAGTTTTACCAGATCTAGTGATCTGTAAGTCACCTCTAACAATAGATATTACTCATGAGGTAGCCTAAATGTTTCCATCTTCTGGATCACTTTCCTGACTCCACTCACCTCACAGCCTGCCTTAGGCTGTGGCTTGCAGACTCCCTGTACATACTTGCATCCTATTACTTACCACATTGCGTTGAAATGCCCTATTTACATCCCTGTCTCCCTTATTCGACAATCTGTTCCTTGAGGATGTGCTCTTATCTCTCACTTCACTGTGAATCCTCAGCTTTTAGGTCAATACCTGGAATAAAGTAGATCCACAATACATGTTTGTTGGATAAATTAATGACTGTGCCCAAGACACAACTAATGTATGGAAATTAATTAACATTACAATAAGTAAATGGGTCATGTCTATACAAATTTCGAGGGAAAGATTTTAGAAACAAATATGATTCTACATAACTGGAATTGACCCTCTTTCAGTTTGTACTTCCAGTGATAATTAGTACCTAAACTTTAAAAGACATTTCTGGAATAAGTCACAGTAACTGTGGGGTTTGCCATCATTTAACAGATTGGAAATGCAAGGCTTGTCCTTAAAATGCAGTTATTTTTGAACTGTGCCTCTTTACAATAGAAAGGATCCTATTAAAGTCTTTAGGAAATGTAAATATACATATATTTATTTATCTATATTTATATAAATATAGATATGTATATGCCCTAGATACCCTTCTTGTATTACTCACGATGTACTACATAATCAAACAGAATCGTTTCACCCTCAGAACCGTGTCACTTATTAGAAAAGAGACAGTGAAATGTATGACTGGGCACCTGCTTAATTTATTATGAGTTTAATTTTGGAGACTTATCAGCTTGAAGAACTAGATGGCCTCAGCTTATTACATTTTGTTTTTCTTCACAAAGGTGCCATTACTGAGTTATGTTTTTGCTTTAAATCCTGGAGAAAAGATACCCCTCTGATCAGCCAGCAACTCCTTATCTACTGTCACCAGGTCAATAAGAAGCCAGTTATCAGCAGTAGCACTGAGATGCTACTGGGTAGATTCAATAGATACAGCCTGAAAACAGGATTGTTTTCGATTCTGGAAAGAACCCATTTCCAAAAGGTTTATCTCTAAAAGGTAAGATGCTTTCTGTTCTTTGTCCTAGAAGAGCATGCCAACTACCTTCCCATTAAACTTCTCTGTACAGAACCTGGATTTAACATACTCTGTGGTGCAAATTCACTTTCTGGGTAGAAAGGGGAGCCCTCTCTGGAAAGGGGGGAGAAAGGTGAAGTAAGATACATAGGAAGAAATGCTGACAAAAGAAACAAATGGATTTGTGAATGTTGATAAGTCAGAAAGAAAGCAACAAAGGGAAGAAATGATAACCCTACCCTGGATTAGCCATAGGTATTACTTTACACACTGTTCGAAGATGATAGAAAGACAAGCTTTCAAGGGCCGCCTGGGTGGCTCAATAGGTTAAGCATCTGCCTTCGGCTCAGGTCACAATCCTGGAGTCCTGGGGTCGAGTCCCTTGATGGGATCCCTGCTCCGCGGGGAGCCTGCTTCTCCCTCTCCCTCGTGCTCTCTCTCTCTCTCTCAAATAAAGAAATAAAATCTTAAAAAAAAAAAAGAAAGAAAGACATGTTTCAATTCTTCCCGCCATTACAAGATGTACATAAATGTAGGGACTAGGTAGCAGGGGAATCCAGCTCAAGTGCCAGACCATCAGGTTAAATTCTCCCACGGTCATCTGTTAGCCTTCCCAGAGCCTCAGTCTCCTTATCTATAAATAGAAGTGATAATGCTTCCTACTTTGTAGTGCTGTTTTAAGGATTCAGTGAGATAATTTACAGGATGGCACTCCATGGTGTCCTACAAATAATGACCATTATTATTGTTTTTAGCTATCCTGCCATATGGTTTATGATCATTTATAGTCCCTTTGTGTTTTATTTCATTTCCTTGGAAGTGAAAAGGGGCACAAATCCATCAACTAAAGTTTTTTGAGGGCAAGGTGTATATCTTTTTTATTATGGTATTCCCAGTATCTGGCATAATGCTTGGCACACAAGTGATAAATATTTGTTGAAGGAATGGAAGAACAATTATTACGAAACATAATTTTAATTACAAGTCTTATGGGTTGAATTGTGTCCCCCCAAAATTGTTTTTTTAAAAGACTTTATTTATTTATTTTGAGAAGAGAGAATGGGGGAGGGGCAGAGAGAGAGGGAGAGAGAGAATCTCAAACAGACTCCCTGCTGAGGGCAGAGCCTGACACGGGGTTCCATCCCAGGACCCTGAGATCATGACCTGAGCCGAAACCAAGAGTCAGATGCTTAACCAACCACCTAGGTGCCCCTCCCCCTGAAATTCTTATGTTGAAGTCCTAATCCCTAGTACTTCAGAATGTGATCTCATTTGGAAATAGGGTTGTTGCAGGGTCATTAAGATGATGTCATACCAGAGAAGTGTAGGCCCCTAATCCAGTATTACTGATGTCCTTATTTAAAGGGTGATTTGGGAATAGACACATATACCAGGGGAAACACCATGTGAAGATGAAGACAGCTTTGGGGTGATGCATCCTCAAGCCACAGACCACCCATGATGGTTAACAGACCATCAGAAGCCACAGGGGAGATTTTCCCTCCCAACCCCATCCTGGCAGAAGAAATCAACCCTGTCCACATCTTGAACTTAAATGTCTAGCCTCCAGAACTCTCTTGTTTCAGCCACCCAAAGTTTGTGGTACTTTGTTATGGCAGCCTCAGGAAATGAATTCAGTAGCTTAGTTGCATCATCATCTTTAAAAAACTGTGTATGTTTATTTGTAAGTGTAGTTCTTGGTGGTTACAATCTATTCTGAAAGAGATGCTTTGGTTAGTATTATTTTGCATAAGCAAACATTTTTCAAACCAAACATAATCAAGAGCAAAATGAAATCACTTTTTGGGTAGGCACAATTCTAAAAAGTTATCTAAGGTTTTTGGAACCGGCATCATATTACTAAACTCTACGCCAAGAGCATGTTCAGTATCCGACGTTACAGCTAAGTCGGTAGCTACAGTAAAGCAGACTGAAGTCAGCAACAGAATAAATCTCATTGTTTAATTTTATTTCATTCGAAGTTCTGTAATCACCTCTACTACTTTTATGAAAACACTGTAAAATGTTTACGGAGCCAAGTAACACTAGTAAACAAATCTGCTTATGGCACTGTTTCTTTTGAATTCTCAAGAATAACTGACAATAAATGTAACAATAAACTGTAAAGAACAGCCCAACTTCCCTTGACCTAACTGGTCCTTGTTGCATTGAATCTCATTTGAATCCTTAGGAAGAGCATTATATCGATTTGACACTGATATGAAATAACAAGAGTTTGAAGTATATTCATGAATATTCTAACTTCAAGGAGAGTAATGATGAGGCATACTAAGCATATAGAAAACAATAAATATTGAATGAAGGAATGAATGAAAAAAATGAATGTATTAAGAGAGCAGATTACTTTTGAAAATGCAACCACGAAAGAGTAATTAACGGGAATTTTTGTGGAGTAGTAATTGTCTTGGGATCATGTTTGCTACCACCATCCTTTCTAGAAGCAGACCAGAGGGACTCAAAAAGACAGCTGGTCAGAAAGGAGATCTAAGAAAATATCTGGTTAGAGAGACATGGTTAAATTTAGCCTGGACTCAGCCTACCCAGTCTCTCCCTGAAAATTCCCCAATCCACTACTGTCAGAAAGACACCACACCCCAGCGCAATCCAACTGATACACCACTGAACGAAAGCAGTGACATATTTGGCTTCGTTGATACCTAGGAGACTTGCAGGGATATAGGTAGACAATACATTTCTAAGAGTTCTTAAAATTCAAGTTTTATTTTACCCAAAGTTTTACCCTGAATAGAAACTGGTGATGAAATGAGGAATTCCCATGCCATAGATGTCTTTAGCACACAAGAAGATTCAAGGTTTCTGAGAAGATTCACTTTGCAAATATTCTCAAACAGTCTTTGTATTAGCATTCTTGTAATGCTAATACAGGGGGAAGATATTCTTTAAAACTCACAGTGACTTTGGGGTGCCAGGGTGGCTCAGTCAGTTAAGTGTCCAACTCTGGGTTTCAGCTCAGGTCGTGATCTCAGGGTCGTGGAATCGAGCCCTGCATCAGGTTCCACACTGGGCATGGAGCCTACTTAAGATTCTCTCTCCCTCTCCCTCTGCCATCCCCCAAACTCTGCTTATGTGCTCTCTCTCTCTAAAATAATAAATACAAACAAACAAACAAATAAATAAAACTCACAGTTACTATAGCTCTTTCTTCCAAGATGAAGTGGCAGAATTCCTACCAGTGAGAACATTACTCTGTGTTGCTTCCTTCCTTTGGCAGATACTCATAGAAGAGGATGAACAGAGGGACTGAAGTTTTCAAGTTTTCAAGTATCTGCCAACATAAGTAAGACCCAATGTAAATGGCTCCTACTTTAGCAGTGCATGTAATGAGTTTTGACATGCAAAGATAAACCCCAGTCCCTAAGTAGATGGAAAACAGAATTAATCTGAAAACAAGGTCTGAGAATTGTGATGAAATACTTCTTCCTGAAGAGATTAGCTTGAAGATTGAAGCCGGAGACTACTATGGAAGATGATCAGTGAAAATTTCCAATAGACAGAATTCCTGAGGATGTTTAAAAACAAGAATGTCTAATAATCCATTTTAAGGTGTTTTACTGGGATAATGTAAACTCTATTCCCTTATCCTGAACCTTCAGTAAAGTTGGTGCATGCATGTGCACACACACATGCACACACGTGCACACACAATGCACAGGCTCTGTGTATCTGAAATGAATGGATTTTTTTATATTGAGGAAAAGAAGTCATGTTCCATGGCTGGATAAACACAGTGCACAAGGAAACACTTTGCCACAGGAGATGAGATGCGTGATCAAGAATTCCATAGAATCAAGAAGTTGGACTTGAAGAATGTCAGCCTGAGGAATTTCAAAGAAATATTGGGAGGATTTTGGATTTCCCATCAATGGCGAGATGAGAGTTAAATCAGTTTTTGAAATATATCAAGGGCAGAGTTTAGCAATCAAGATGACTTTGGACACAAGTAACAGAGAACCCTGGTTCAATCTGACTTAAATGATAAGGTAGTTAATTACCTCATATAATTGCAAGAATATAGGAAGGGCAGAAAATATGGAGGAGGGGTTGGTTGACATTAAGGATTATGTGCTTTCAATATCTTCACTCTGACATTTCCAGCTGACAGCAAAATGCAGTTCCTGCCAGTATATCCTGATATAATATCCAGAGGCAGGAAAGAGGCCATTTCTTGGAATCTCCTTTTTATGAATGAGGAAATCTTTCCAAGAAGCAACTTGAGCAGACTTCCCTACACATCTAATTGGCCAGAAGTGTATCACACGCTTGCTGTTAAACCAATCTCCTGATAAGGGAGATTGGTTCCATCCAGAAACACTCTAATTGGCTTAGACCAATCAAGGTTTACTCCTGGGTTGGGGATGAGTCATCTTCACCTGACTCACAAGACAGGTACAGGCAGATACCCAAAAAATCAGGATTTTAGGTTTACAGTGTGACTTCCACAGGTATATGAGTCTCAAGGAAAATGATACATTGCAGGATGTGTAAGAGGTATACACATATGTACATATATAGTTTGTAGTTTGTGTGTGTGTATATATATATATATATACACACTATGTACAGTATATACTATATTAAGGCTAGTTTGATTATTAGTCATAAATAATGGTTTTAGTGGTTCTCACAAGAATTTCCTTTTGTTTTATGGGAAGAATATAAACAGAGACTCAAAGTTGATTTTTTTTCAGCATAAAGGAGGTAGAATCCATTTAGAAAATATGTTCAGTTCAAGGCATCATATTTTATGAAAACTGACAAAATTAGAGTACATCAAAGAAATCCTATACTATGAGAATTAGAAGAATAATCTGGGGCTATTTAACCCGGGGAGGAGGAACACTGGGAGACTATAACAGGAGTCTTAATTTATTTGAAAAATTAGT
This sequence comes from Callorhinus ursinus, assembly GCF_003265705.2. Taxonomy (NCBI): domain Eukaryota; kingdom Metazoa; phylum Chordata; class Mammalia; order Carnivora; family Otariidae; genus Callorhinus; species Callorhinus ursinus. Next base: position 1,416,446 of record NW_027397135.1, read on the forward strand.
GTGTGGGATATGGTATAGACCTATTCTGAGTAGTTCCACAGGTTAGAAGTAGGACAATTGGCTGAAATTACAGTGAGACACCCTTCAGGTCAAATGAACATAGCCAGCTTGCAGCAATGCTATTGAGAGATTCTTGTTTTGGTGGGAAACCAGATCAGGTCAAAGTGACTTTGTAACCTACTGTAAGTTGGCACTCTACTTAATGGGCGGTGATGGCTAACGTTATGTGCCAACTTTGCTGGACAACAGGGTGCCCAGATATTTGATCAAACATTATTCTGAGGGTGTCTGTGAGAGTGTTGTTAGAGGAGATTAACATTTCAATCACTAGACTAAGTAAAGCAGATTGCCTTCCCTAATATGGGTGGGCCGTATCCAATCAGTTGAAGGCCTGAGTAAAACAAAATGGCTGACCCCCTTGCAAAGAAAAGGGAACCCCTCCTACCTGACTGCCTTTGAACTGGGACATCAGCGTTTTTCCTTCCTTCAGAGTCAAACAGAAACACTGGCTCTTCTTGTCTCTGGCCTGCTGGCTTTTGGACTGGGACTTACATCATTGTCCCCCCCACCAAGTTCTCAGATTGCTGACCACAGATCTTGAAGCTACTCAGCCTCCATGTTGTGTGAGTCAATTCTTAAAGATAGATAGATAGATAGATAGATAGATAGATAGATAGATAGATAGA
>NW_027397135.1:1417141-1523194 GCF_003265705.2 Callorhinus ursinus
AGATAGATAGATAGATAGATAGATAGATAGATAGATAGATAGATAGATAGATAATCTCCTGTTGGCTCTGTTTCTCTAGAGAACCCTGATATATATGAACTGAGAACTTTTTACAAGGCAAGTCTTTTCTTCAGTTCTTACAGGTGAGTGATTCATGTTCTGTAGATTATGCTTTTTACTTATTGCTGGTCTGAGGAAAACTAGAATTCTGGTTCTACTTCAATTTTTATTGATCCATTCATCATTGTTGAGTTCTTTTCATTAGAAAGTGGAAACAGGGGCACCTGGCTGGCTCAGTCAGTGGAGCATGTGACTCGATGTGAGGTATGTGGGTCAAGCCCCACACTGAGTGATTACTTAAAAATAAAATCTTTAAAAAAATGAAAAGAAAAGAAAATGGAAACTGGTGGTCTGCTGGATCTTTTGCCCTACCTCCAGGGGTCATGGTAAAACAATTTTTGAGAAATTCCCTGATCTAGACCACGTCAAACATATCTTAGAACTTCAAAATCCCTGGGGCGCCTGGGTGGCTCTGCCTTCGACTTGTGTCATAATCTCAGGGTCCTGGGATTGAGCCCCACGTCGAGCCCCACGTCGGGCTCCATGCTCAGCTCAACGGGGAGCCTGTTTGTCCCTCTCCCTCTGCTCCTCCCCCTGCTCATGCTCTCTCTCTCTCAAATAAATAAATTAAAATCTTTTTTAAAAAAAGTTGGTATCAATCTAAGATATAACTATACACAAAATAGATATAATTCCTGCCCTCCCTGGTGAGTAAGAAATACAAACAAGTGATTCTAATATACTGTGCTATGTGTTAAGCCAAGCCCAGGGACGTGAAGGGAGCCCATGCCTACGTCACCTGCGGTAATCAGGGAAGTTGTGGAAAGTCCTCTTGGATGAAGTGACACCTAAGTTGTGATGTGAAAGGAGAGGAGAAAGTGGCAATGAGTGGTTGCCTTGTGGTGTGAAAGAGGAGTGAAGGGGAGGTAGGAGGTTGGAGGCGGAGGTGAGAGATTTCCTCCAGGCAGAAGAAACAGCAGTGACAAGAACACCACACGAGGTGGTACTAGACTTCGTTGAACCCACTCCCACCCCACCCTCTACTTTTTCTAGGCTGAATTCAGATCACAACATATCCACTGATAAAAATGGGAAGCTGTTATTATACAGCAGTGTTCGTTGCCAACTAACAGCTGACTTTTAGATAATCTTTGTACAGCAGTGCTTGTGCAAGTACCTGAATATTTTACTGCATTGGAACTTTATATTTTATAAAAATTAATGAAAGAAATAAAAAATGTTACTATTAATAGTATAATTGAAACAAAGGCCAAAAAAAAAAATCATTAGGTTTTCCTCACATTGTGAATCTTTAGCCCAAATCAGATGCTTGTTGAAGTGGATTTCCTGTGAGTTCAATGAAAGGAAAGAACGTTATTAAAGCACGTTTAGAAAATACTGGAAATTTACCCTTGACTGTTGTGTCTAAAACATAAAATACAGTGATGAAGGAAATGGAGAAATTGTTAAAATTATGGATTGATAATTGCCATCCTTAAGTATTCCAGTGATTCGAACACAGGAAGAACGTGGTGCAAACAGAATAGGGATGCACCTCACTAATGAACCTGTTACCAAGAGAAAGCTGGAATTCAAGTTTCTCAGTAACTTTCCAAGGTTAATAAGACATTAACAAAAACGATCAATATTCTAAGAAATATACATCATCAACTTCTTTCCAACATGAAAAGGAATTTTGTCTACTAAATGTCAGCATAAATGGGAGAACGAGAATGTGTGTTAAGAAATTTATCATAATGTTTAACCTAGGTTTTAAAAATATTATATATACATATGGCAGGGGTTAAAAAATAAAACCTTTGTACAATAATTGGGAATATTCTAGTATTTGTATTATAATCTTACAAGCCTGGTATAACATGTCTTAACTTTTGCTAATTTAACTTTCACATATTTTGGGGGACCCCACTATGTACAAAAGCAGACAATTACTTGTATTCCTTGACCTGGATCTGTGTGTGTGTGTGTGTGTGTGTGTGTGTGTGTGTGTGTGTGTGGTGAGGGAAATGGTGAGTGACCAGATATGAGACTACAGAGACAAACTGACATTGGATTGTGTAAGGCCTTATAAGACACATAAAGGAATTCAGAACCATCCTGAAATTAATGGAAGTACTGAAAGTGTTGAGGCAGGGAATTATATGAACTTCTTTGCCTCCAGAAGATCATGAGGGTTGCAGCATGAAGAGTGGATGTAGGGGGAATACACTGAACCCCCTGGATCTGTACTGCAGTAATAGTAAGCAGGAAATCATGGCTCAGATTAGGAAAGTGGGAGTAGATATGGAGTGGAATGGATGACTTCGAGATATACTAAGGAGGAAAGTTTAAAAGATTGTGGTGATAGAGTGGATGTTGAGGAAGAAGATGGGAAATGTAAAGTAAACATTTAGATTTCCAGTTTTGGGCATTTGGGTGGGTGATGGCATCAGTTCAGTGTGGACATTCTATATTTGAGTTGGGTGCCTATGAAACACCCAAGAAATATCAAAGAGGGAACTGAATATATGGGTTTCAAGCTTAGGAGTGAGTTGATGGCTAGAAGTCATTGACATATGGATAGTAAAACCATGGGCATGGATAAGATCATCCAAGAGAATGTGTAGACTACACTAGAGTGTTCAGAGCCTTAGACTTCCTTGGGATGGCAATATTTAAGCAAAGACAGAAGGACCAAGGACAACGAGGAGTCGCCATGAAGGAAACAGTGAAGTGTGGTATTAGAGAAGTTAAGAGAACAGATTGTTTCAAAAAGAAAGGAATGCTCAACGAATTCAAATGCTGTTGAAACATTAAGTTAGAGATACCATGGGGTGCCTGGGTGGCTCAGTCGGTCAGGCATTCAACTCTTGATTTCAGCTCAGGTCGTGATCTCAGGTGGTGAGATCAAGCCCCGTGTCCGGTTCCGTGGTGGGAGTGGAGCCTGCTTAAGATTCTCTCCCTTCCTCTCCCTTTGCCCCTCACCCCCTCCAAAAAACAAAAAAGTAAGAGATATCATATAATAGGGATGATATTGGTGACTTTATCAGAGTAGTTTCAAAGCAGTGTTGGGAATGAAAGCCTGGTTAAAAATGGTTAAGGAGTGACTTGGAAGTGAGGTAGGGGAGATAACAAGCACAGAAAATCCTCTGGAAAATTTTCTTTAGTGAAAGGAAGGAGAATCTGGGTAGAAGCTAGAGGGAGGGAGGATATGAGGGCGATACTTTCCACAAATGAAAATACCAATGGCTAGGAACAAGTAGGGTGAGAGGTTGAATACACAACAAAGAGAATGACTGACGGAGCTAGGTCCTCCAGTAGACAGGAGGAGTTGAGATTCAGAAAAGACAGAATGATGGTGTTCTATTGTGGAAAGAAGGACGAAGGGATGGATATGGTTCAAAAGATGTGGGGTTGATTATAATAACTAACATTCACTATCATGTAATTTTTAATTCTTATAATAATAAACTATACAGTATAAGTATTTTTTAAAATATTTTATTTATTTATTTGAGAGAGCGAGAATGAGAGAGAGAGAGCACATGAGAGGGGGGAGGATCAGAGGGAGAAGCAGACTCCCTGCTCCCTGCGGGACTCAATCGCGGGACTCCAGGATCATGACCTGAGCCGAAGGCAGTCACTTAACCAACTGAGCCACTCAGGTGCCCAGTATAAGTATTTTTTAAAAGATTTTATCCATTCATCCATCTGAGAAAGAGAGTGAGCAGGAGCCGGGGAGGAGCAGAGGGAGAGCAACAAGCAGAATCCCGGCGGAGCACGGAGCCCAACCTTGCTCTCACGATCCTGAGATCATGACCTGAGCCGAATTCAAGAGTCAGATGTTCAACCAACTGAGCCACTCAGGCGCCCCTAAGTATTTTTTAAGATTTTATTTTTAAAACTCTCTACACACAACGTGGGGCTCAAACTCACAATCCCGAGATCAAGAGTCACATGCTGTATCAACTGAGCCAGCCAGGCACCCCCAGTATAAGTATTTTAAAAGGCAGAGAATAATAGGATTTGTCCTGCTTATTAATACCATTTTCTCTGACTTCCGAGACTCAAGCCATCTAGGTTTATGAAGCCTAGCCAGACATTTCTTCTTTTGCAAGGCACCTACTACAAAGTCTGAAACATAGTAAGTATTCAATAAATGCTAATTTAATTCCCTTTTGTTGGCTGACTCTGGACTCCTGTAGTCAGCTGCTTCACCACTAAAGGCATCTAGTTCTCCCTTCTGGCTTTGCAGATCTGTACCTTCTGGTCTAATCGTCTCTGCCTACTAGGTCCCTCCTGACATTGAAAATACCTTCTGTTCTGGTCTAGCCCCACCTCTGGAAAATGCTATAGTATAATTCACTCAATGAAGTATATTAAAGACTACATTCATATTCTGCATGAAGATGTGAAGGCATTCTGTGTATGTGCATGCCCCCCACCCCCAGAGCACACAAAGGAATAGAGGAGCCCCTAGAAATTGCTGCTAGCTATGTGATAATTCCTCTGAAAAGTAATACAACTTAGAAAACTGAACAAAAACTAAGATGGGTATCAATTTTCACAGTCTTTCACAGACTTTCGCACAATATATCAAGGAGTCCTTAGGGGCGCCTGGGTGGCTCAGTGGTTAAGCCTCTGCCTTTCAGCTCAGGTCATGATCTCAGGGTCTTGGGATCGAGTCCCGCATCGGGCTCCTTGCTCTGCGGGAAACCTGCTTCTCCTTCTCCCTCTGCTTGTGCTCTATGGCTCTATTGTCAAATAGATAAATAAAATCTTTTAAAAAAGAAAAAAAGGGCCCTTAAAAATATCAAATTGGGTTCTTCATTTACTCGGGATGAAAATGTACAACTGTATTTATAGTTAACAAGTATAAAAATTTGTTAAAGGTTGAAAGACTACAAAGAAACCTGTAGAGAAATAGATAAATAGGACCAAGTTTATCTATTACCTCGTTCCAGGGAAATATTTCATTTGAAACATCAATCCGAGCAGCCGATGGCTTCTAACCAATGAATACTTGATTACACAACAGTAAGAATCGATTTTGGAACTAGTTTAGTGACAGGAGGACAATGTAAAATATAGTACATCATCTCATGTACCTTAACTATAACTGTATCTTAAAGAAAATGATATGAAAATACTACACAGCTACAAGTCCAAAACTTTAATAGATATATTATTTTTTTTACTTTTAAAAAAATATTTTGTTTATTTGTTTGCTAGAGGAAGTGGCAGGCAGGGGAGAAGCAAGCTCCCTGTTGAGCAGGCAGCCCAATGCGGGACTCGATCCCAGTCCTGGGATCATGACCTGAGCCGAAGGCAGATGCTTAACTGACTGAACCACCCAGGCGTCCCTCTAATAGGTATATTATTAACATTTCTTTTAAGATGTCAGCAAAGATTGAAAGAAACAATATAGAAATACTTTCAGCTATACAAATTCAAAGCTTCCATGACAAAAAAAAAAAAAAAAAAGACTGGGGATTCCACCAGTATTTACATACATTTTTTTTCTACACAGAAAATGCCTATATCTAACACAATCTTACCAATTTTAACCCTGGGCAACGGTAGCACTATAATTAGACAACAGACTTATTATTTACACGTTACTTGCCTCATGTCAGGTACGGTTCTAAGCACTCTACAGGTATAAACTCATTTAATACTTTTTTTTAGAAAAGATTTTATTTATCCGACAGAGATAGAGAGAGAGCACAAGTAGGCAGAGTGGCAGGCAGAGGGAGAAGAAGACTCTCTGCTGAGCAGGGAGCCTGATGCAGGGCTCGATCCCAGGACCCTGGGACCATTACCCAAGCCGAAGGCAGACACTTCACCGAATGAGCCACCCCGGCGCCCCTAAACTCATTTAATCTTAAAACCATGTAACAGGTGGGCACCTGGCTGGCTCTACGGGTGGAATATGCAGCTCTTATCTCGGGGTCATGAGTTCAAGCTCTATGTTGGTTGTAGAGATACTTAAAAATAAAATCTTAAGGGGGTGGAGCAAGATGGCCGAGGGGTAGGAGACCTGGATTTCGTCTGGTCTCAGGAACTCAGCTGGATAGGGATCAAACCATTCTGAACACCTACGAATGCAACAGGAGATCAAAGAAAAGAATAGCAACAACTCTCTGAACAGAAAACGACCACTTTCTGGAAGGTAGGACGTGCGGAGAAGTGAATCCGAGGCGATATTCGGGAGGATAGACGGCGGGGGAGGGGGCCTCCGTTGGCCGCTTCTGGCAAGTGCTAGAGCCGCGAGCACAAAATCGGAACTTTTAGAAGTCGGCTCCGCTGAGGGATGTCACTCCAGTGGCTAAGAGGGGGTTGGAACCCTCGCGGGACAGTGTGGTCTCAGGACCCTCGGGGTCACAGGAAGACCGGGGGTGCCTGAGTGCGGCAGAGCTCCTGGGTAACAGAGCAAGGAAGCAGGCTGCACAGACAGAGCCGAGGCGTGGGCTCTCAGCTCGGGGTTGCCATAAACCGTGATCCGCGGCCCAGTCGGGCCACTGCACCTCCAGCAGGGACCTAACAAGCGGCAGATCTGGGGAGACTCCCCTTCCTCCCCCGGGGAGGAGCGGCGCGGGAGCACACCGCAGGGATCTGCTGGGTTTGGAGACTCCACACGGGGTCGGGTGCCAGAGATAGAAACGCTCGATCACAGGCCAGGTGAGCACGGAGTGCGGCCAGAGACCGGGGAGACGGGAGTGACTGACTGCTTTTCTCTGGGGGCACACTGAAGAGTGGGGCCCCAAGTCCTGGGCTCCTCCCCGGGTGGAAAATGGGAAGCCGCCATTTTCAGTCTCGTCCTCCAAAGCTGTATCGAAAACTTGCAGGGAACAAAAGATCCCGAGAGCCGACCCAAGCAGATTGCTTGGCCCGGACCGTCAAGGGCGGGGGCAATTGCGCCTCCGGCAAAGACATTTGAGAACCATGGCAACAGGCCCCTCCCCCAGAAGATCAGCACGAACAGCCAGCAAGCCAAGACCAAATTTACCGATAAAGGAGAACAGCAGAACTCCAGCGCTAGGGAAATACAGCACATAGAATTCACGGCTTTTTTTCCCCCTGATTCTTTAGTCTTTTAAAGTTAATTTTTTTAATTTTCTTTTTTTTTGAATTTTTCTTTTTCCCTTTTTCAACCAATATCTTATCAATCCCTTTTTAAAAAAATATTTTTATGTTTAATTTTTAGGGTCATATTCTATCCCTTTATAGTAGTTACCCTTATTTTTGGCATATATATATATAAGTTGTTCTCCTTTTAAAATTTTGAGATACAGTTTCTTCTAACAGATCAAAATATACCCTAAATCTCTAGTGTATGGCTTTATTCTAGTCTCCTGCCTGATCACGTTCTTTCCCTTTTTTATTTTTTCTCTCTCTCTTTATTAAATCCTCTTCTTTCTTTTTTCAAACAACTTCTTATCAATTCCTTTTATAAATTTTTTTTATAATTTTCATCTTTACAGTCATATTCCATCCCTTCATCATATCGACCCTTATTTTTGTACATATATAAGTTTTTCTTTCTTTAAAATTTTGGGAGGCACTTTCTTCTAACAGACCAAAATACACCCAAAATCTAGTGTGTGGCACTGATCTATGCACCAGCCTGATCATATTTGATCATATTCTGTTTTTTTTTTGTTTTGTTCTGTTTTTCTTTGTTTTTATCTTTTTCTTTTTTTCTTTTTGTTTTTTCTTTCTTTCCCTGTCTTTTCCCCGGCTTCAGGTCTTTTCTGATTTGTTTAGAGTATATTTTCTGGGGACATTGTTACCCTGTTAGCATTTTGTTCTCTCATTCATCTATTCTCTTCTGGACAAAATGACAAGACGGAAAAAAATCACCTCAACAAAAAGAACAAGAGGTAGTACCTTCTGCCAGGGACCTATTCAATACGGACATTAGTACGATGTCAGACCTAGAGTTCAGAATCATGATTTTAAAGATACTAGCTGGGCTTGAAAAAACCATGGAAGTTATTAGAGAAACCCTTTCTGGAGAAATAAAAGAACTAAAATCTAACCAAGTCAAAATCAAAAAGGCTATTAATGAGGTGCAATCAAAAATGGGGGCACTAACTGCTAGGATAAATGAGGCAGAAGAGAGAATCAGTGATATAGAAGACCAAATGATGAAAAATAAAGAAGCTGAGAAAAAGAGAGATAAACAACTACTGGATCACGAGGGCAGAATTCAAGAGATAAGCAATACCATAAGACGAAACAACATTAGAACAATTGGGATCCCAGAAGAAGAAGAAGAAAGAGAGGGGCAGAAGGTATATTGGAGCAAATTATAGCAGAGAACTTCCCTAATGTGGGGAAGGAAACAGACATCAAAATCCAGGAGGCACAGAAAACCCCTCTCAAAATCAATAAAAATAGGTCAACACCCCAACATCTAATAGTAAAACTTACGAGTCTCGGAGACAAAGAGAAAATCCTGAAAGCAGCTTGGGAGAAGAGATCTGTAACCTACAATGGTAGAAACATTAGATTGGCAACAGACCTATCCACAGAGACCTGGCAGGCCAGAAAGGACTGGCATGATATCTTCAGAGCACTAAACGAGAAAAATATGCAGCCAAGAATACTATATCCAGCTAGGCTGTCATTGAAAATAGAAGGAGAGATAAAAATCTTCCAGGACAAACAAAAACTAAAGGAATTTGCAAACATGAAACCAGCCCTACAAGAAATATTGAAAGAGGTCCTCTAAGCAAAGAGAGAGCCTAAAAGCAACATAGACCAGAAAGGAACACAGACAATATACAATATACAGGGTAACAGTCACCTTACAGGCAATACAATGGCACTAAATTCATACCTTTCGATAGTTACCCTGAATGTAAATGGGCTCAATGCCCCAATCAAAAGACAAAGGCTATCAGATTGGATTAAAAAACAAGACCCATTGATATGCTGTCTGCAAGAGACTCATTTCAGACCCAAAGACACCTCCAGATTGAAAGTGAGGGGGTGGAAAACCATTTACCATACTAATGGACACCAAAAGAAAGCTGGGATGGCAATCCTTATATCTGACAAATTAGATTTTAAACCAAAGACTGTAATAAGAGATGAGGAAGGACACTATATCCTACTTAAAGGGTCTATCCAACAGGAAGATCTAACAGTTGTAAATATCTATGCCCCTAACATGGGAGCAGCCAATTATATAAGGCAATTAATAACAAAAGCAAAGAAACACATTGACAACAATACAATAATAGTGGGGGACTTTAACACCCCCCTGACTGAAATGGACAGATCATCTAAGCAAAAGATCAAAAAGGAAATAGACTTTAAATGACACACTGGACCAAATGGACTTCACAGACATATTCAGAACATTCCATCCCAAAGCAACGGAATACACATTCTTCTCTAGTGCCCATGGAACATTCTCCAGAATAGATCACATCCTAGGTCACAAATCAGGACTCAACTGGTACCCAAAGATTGGGATCATTCCCTGCATATTTTCAGACCACAATGCTTTGAAACTAGAACTCAATCACAAGAAGAAAGTCGGAAAGAACTCAAATACATGGAGGTTAAAGAGCATCCTACTAAAGAATGGATGGGTCAACCAGGAAATTAAAGAAGAATTTAAAAAATTCATGGAAACCAATGAAAATGAAAACACAACTGGTCAAAATCTTTGGGATGCAGCAAAGGCAGTCCTAAGAGGAAAGCATATAGCAATACAAGCCTTTCTCAAGAAACAAGAAAGGTCTCAAATACACAACCTAACAGTACACCTAAAGGAGCTAGAGAAAAAACAGCAAATAAAGCCTAAACCCAGCAGGAGAAGAGAAATAATAAAGATCAGAGCAGAAATCAGTGAAATAGAAACCAAAGGAACAGTAGAACAGATCAATGAAACTAGGAGCTGGTTCTCGAAAGAATTAACAAGATTGATAAACCCCTGGCCAGACTTATCAAAAAGAGAAGAGAAAGGACCCAAATCAACAAAATCATGAATGAAAGAGGAGACATCACAACCAACACCAAAGAAATACAAACAATTATAAGAACATATTCTGAGCAACTCTATGCCAGCAAATTAGATAACCTGGAAGAAATGAATGCATTCCTAGAGATGTATCAACTACCAAAAGTGAACCAGGAAGAAATAGAAAACCTGAACAGACCTATAACCACTAAGGAAATTGAAGCAGTCATCAAATATCTTCCAACAAACAAAAGCCCAGGGCCAGATGGTTTCCCAGGGAAATTCTACCAAACATTTCAAGAAGAATTAGTACCTATTAATTCCAAAAAACAGAAATGGAAGGGAAACTTCCAAACTCGTTTTATGAGGCCAGCATTACCTTGATCCCAAAACCAGACAAAGACCCCATCAAAAAGGATAATTACCCACCAATATCCTTGATGAACATGGATGCAAAAATTCTCACCAAAATACTAGCCAATAGGACCCAACAGTACATTAACAGGATTATTCATCACGACCAAGTGGGATTTATCCCTGGGCTGCAAGTTTGGCTCAACATCCACAAATCAATCAATGTGATACAATACATTAACAAAAGAAAGAACAAGAACCATATGATCCTCTCAATCGATGCAGAAAAAGCATTTGACAAAGTACAGCATCCTTTCTTGATCAAAACTCTTCAGAGTATAGGGATAGAGGGTACATACCTCAATATCATAAAAGCCATCTATGAAAAACCCACAGCGAATATCATTCTCAATGGGGAAAAACTGAGAGCTTTCCCCCTAAGGTCAGGAACGCAGCAGAGATGTCCACTATCACCATTGCTATTCAACATAGTATTAGAAGTCCTAGCCACAGCAATCAGACAACAAAAAGAAATAAAAGGCATCAGAATTGGCAAAGAGGAAGTCAAACTCTCACTCTTTGCAGATGATATGATACTGTATGTGGAAAACCCAAAAGACTCCACCCCAAAACTGCTAGAACTCATACAGGAATTCAGTCAAGTGGCAGGATATAAAATCAATGCACAGAAATCATTGGCATTCCTATACACCAACAACAAGACAGAAGAAAGAGAAATTAAGGAGTCGATCCCATTTATAATTGCACCCAAAACCATAAGATACCTAGGAATAAATCTAAGCAAAGAGGCAAAGGATCTGTACTCAGAAAACTATAAAATACTCATGAAAGAAAATGAGGAAGACACAAAGAAATGGAAAAATGTTCCATGCTCATGAATTGGAAGAACAAATATTGTGAAGATGTCAATGCTACCTAGAGCAATCTACACATTCATGCAATCCCCATCAAAATACCATCCACTTTTTTCAAAGAAATGGAACAAATAATCCTAAAATTTGTATGGAACCAGAAAAGACCCCGAATAGCCAGAGGAATGTTGAAAAAGAAAAGCAAAGCTGGCGGCATCACAATTCCGGACGTCCAGCTCTATTACAAAGCTCTCATCATCAAGACAGTATGGTACTGGCACAAAAAACAGACACATAGATCAATGGAACAGAATACAGAGCCCAGAAATGGACCCTCAACTCTATGGTCAACTCATCTTCAACAAAGCAGGAAAGAATGTCCAATGGAGAAAAGACAGCCTCTTCAACAAATGGTGTTGGGAAAATTGGACAGCCACATGCAGAAGAATGAAACTGGACCATTTCCTTACACCACACACAAAAATAGACTCCAAATGGTTGAAAGACCTCAACGTGAGACAGGAGTCCATCAAAATTCTAAAGGAGAACACAAGCAGCAACCTCTTCGACCTTAGCCACAGCAACTTCTTCCTAGAAACATCACCAAAGGCAAGGGAAGCAAGGGCAAAAATGAACTACTGGGACTTCATCAAGATAAAAAGCTTTTGTAAAGCAAAGGAAACAGTCAACTAAACCAAAGACAACCAAGAGAATGGGAGAAGATATTTGCAAATGACATATCAGATAAAGGGCTAGTATCCAAATTCTATAAAGAACTTATCGAACTCAACACCCAAAGAACAAATAATCCAATCAAGAAATGGGCAGAAGACATGAATAGACATTTTTCCAAAGAAGACATCCAAATGGCCAACAGATACATGAAGAAGTTGTCAACATCGTTCACATCAGGGATATCCAAATCAAAATCTAAATGAGATACCACCTCACACCAGTCAGAATGGCTAAAATTAACAAGTCAGGAAACGACAGATATTGGCAGGCACGTGGAGAAAGGGGAACCCTCCTACACTGTTGGTGGGAATGCAAGCTGGTGCAACCACTCTGGAAGACAGTAGGGAGGTTCCTCAAAAAGTTGAAAATAGAGCTACCATACGATCCAGCAATTGCACTACTGGGTATTTACCCCAAAGTTACAAATGTAGGGATCTGAAGGGATACATGCACCCCGATGTTTATAGCAGCAATGTCCACAATAGCCAAACTGTGGAAAGAGCCAAGATGTCCATCGACAGATGAAAGGATAAAGATGTGGTATAGGGGCGCCTGGGTGGCTCAGTCATTAAGCATATGCCTTCGGCTCAAGTCATGATCCCAGGGTCCGGTGATCGAGCCCTGCATCAGGCTCCCTGCTCTGCGGGAAGCCTGCTTCTCCCTCTCCCATTCCCCCTGCTTGTGTTCCCTCTCTTGCTGTCACTCTGTCAGATAAATAAATACTTAAAAAAAAAAAGATGTACACACACACACACACACACACACACACACACACACACGCAATGGAATATTATGCAGCCATCCAAAGGAATGAGATCTTGCCATTTGCAACGACATGCAACTGGAGGGTGTTATGCTGAGTGAAATAAGTCAATCAAAGAAAGACATGTATCATATGACCTCATTGACATGAGGAATTCTTAATCTCAGGAAACAAACTGAGGGCTGCTGGATTGGGGGGTAGTGGGAGGGATGGGGTGGCTGGGTGATAGACATTGGGGAGGGTATGTGCTATGGTGAGCGCTGTGAATTGTGCAAGACTGTTAAATCATAGATCTGTACCTCTGAAACAAATAATGCAATATATGTTAAGAAACAAAATATAAAGAAGAAGAGGATAGCAGGAGGGGAAGAATGAAGGGGGGGGAAATCGGAGGGGGAGACGAACCATGAGAGACAATGGACTCTGAAAAATAAACTGACGGTTCTAGAGGGGATGGGGGTGGGAGGATGGGTTAGCCTGGTGATGGGTATTAAAGAGGGCACGTTCTGCATGGAGCACTGGGTGTTATGCACAAACAATGAATCATGGAACACTACATCAAAAACTAATGATAATGTATGGTGATTAACATAACAATAAAAAATTTAAAAAATAAAATAAAATCTTAAAAAAACACAAAAAACCATGTAACACAATATGATAAAAAGTACTTTAAAAAACTTGAAATTGCTACTTTTCTCTCCTACCCCATCATATGTATTCAGTAAAGGTCCAGTGAAAAGATCTTTAACTTGGACTTGTAAGATTTGAGTTTGTTTCTGGTTCTACTTATTTCTGGGTGACCTTGGATAAGTTAATGAAACCAGAACTTCCCAAACCCGATGATCAGAATTCGAAGGAGAGTGTTATACGTGCGTGTGCACACTCACACACACACACACGTTCACACGCCTGTTTTGGAGGTGATTATATATATGGGTTTTTCTTTTTCTTATTCAGCTGATCTTCACAATATACTTTTTATTTTCATCCCTAAAATACTTTGAGTATTTATGCCTGACATCATGGATACAAAGATGAATAAAACAAAGTTTTTGGTGAAGACACAGTCATAAACATAAGAATAGCAGCTTAAGCTCTAAAAATTTAAGTCTGGCTGAATTTTAGTTTCTGCAGGCAATCAGAAGCCAAAAATGTCCATATTATAAATATGTTCTGGCCCTGTCATATCAAGCTGGTAACCACCATGTACTACAGGGAACAGTGCATTTGAGAATCTCAAAAGTTTGACTCTGACTCTGCTATTTGACAATTTGTAGCAAGTCTTTAAGCCTTCTGGGCCTCTTTTTTTGAACCATGTGTGCCTCACAAAATTGTGAAAACAAAATGAAGTACTATAAATGTTAAGGAACCATGAGTATTATAGACAGGAACATGTATTTTGAGTTGCTTTTCCATCAATAGTGACAAATTGCCTATAACCACTGCTTTCTTATCTGGCCAATACACCCAAAGAGGCTTTTGTTGTTAACAGTTGTTAGTGTATGTGTAGTTACTTTACATTCATATAATATTTTTTATAAATTGGTATATAATAAGTATGTATATGCACATTATATAGCCATGGATGTTTAAATGTGTTTATGCATATACCTTTCAAAATAGAAATACTGAAGACATGAATCTAGTGGGCAAAATTTCATCTACTGTAGGGTAGACATTGGATAAAACCTCACAGGCCTATATATTTTATTTTGTATTTCTGATTAAGCAATGATGGGAATGACAGAAGATTCACAGGAATGCTTCATGTTTCAGATAAACATGTAATTGCAGGTAAAATTCTTATTATTCTATAGGGACAAGAATAATGCTTTCATAGAAAATTCCAGTAAACATCCCCCCAAACATAGATTAGCTATAACAGCAGTGAACATAAGAACTGTAGTTACTAAAAATTTTTTACTCATACTATATTTAATATATAAGGTTTGATCATAATAAAAATGAAACTCACAAGAAGAAATCTAAGCTTATCTTTCTTTTTTTTTGGAATCTAAGCCTATTTTAAAAACAGAATCCTTCAGGTTCTTTGAGTCGCCCAGGCAGCTAATTTAAGAACGCTCATGAGTTCTACTGGATATTAGTGCTAATTATTAATGATATGTAGTTACAATTATACCCTTTCATCCAAGTACCTCAAAGAGCTTTTAAAGCATTAATTTGTTATTTCTTATAATATCTCTGAGAGGCAGGCCAGTAGAGGGTTATTATCATTTCTATTTTACAAAGAAACTAGGGCATGGAGAGGTTCAGTGACTGTGCTAGGGTCATATGGTGAACGAAGAACAAAAAAGGGCCTCAAGATCATTGTTCTCATTTCCAGTTCAGTATGGTATCCATTAAAGGGTAGTTTAATACACCTACATGTATTCTACTCCAGGAAAACTGAGAATAATATATTTGAATAATCTACAAACTAAAGGTGAGAGTTCCTTATTTTTAATGTTCAAAAATGCTGAATAAAAACTAATAATTACTCTTTGGTTTGCCACTGTAGCTCTTATTTACAGGGCTTTTGTTATTTGTAGCTTTCTGAAGTCTCTGCTCAAAATGATCCATTCTATTTCTGACTGCTTTCAGCTAGGTTGGCGGGGCTATCAACAACTAAGAAGCAGCTGAGACAGGCTGACTAATGAACTTGAGGTTGTCTGTCATTGTGTTCTCATTGCTCACTCTTCTTGAAGTCATCCTCCTCATTTTCCATTCAACAGATATTTGTGCAGCCTACCATCCTCAATCCTTTGTGGCTGCTTTAAAGAAGTTGTTTATTGTCAATGATTAAACCTAAATTTTTTTAAAATTAACAATGGCATTTCATCTTCTGAGTTAATGCTTATATCCTAGTTAATCATTGTCATACTTGGATTTTTGTAAGCCTGACCTTTCTGGTCCTTAACAGGAACATTAAACATTTGAGTATTAGCATGTCGTTGGGCATAAGTAAAACCACGTAGGGATTTTTTAAAATGTAGTATTTCAGCAATTTTCCCAAGAAAAGGGAGAAGTGGTTCTGAAACTGTGCTCAATGAAGTGAGACTGCAGTGGGCTTGGATGTGGTGATACAAGCCTGCGGTTTCTAACTTGAGCCCAGAATTTCCCGAGCTCTAGACCCATGTAGCAACTGCCATTAGACAGCACCACTGGTACTTCAAGCTGGCCAGGTCCAAAATGGCACTCGATTTCCACATCCCCTCCCCTATCCCACCCCAGCCATTTCTTTTTCATTTCGTAAATTACCCCTTTACCCTCCCCCAAAAGCAAAACAAGGCATCATGTTGCTACTTCCATTTGCTTACCCAGAATCTGCCCCCAGCAATCAAATACAATCAGTTGACTTGGCATCCTGATATTTTCGGAATCCATCTTCTTTGAGTCCTCACTGACGCTCTCCTAACGGTCCTTATCCTGTCTCTTGATTTCACGGCCCCTTGTCTACAAGCCCTCTTACCCTTCTCCTCCCCTCATGTCCTCTACTAACAGCCTAAACTGCAAAACTGTCCAGGGTCATTCCTCTACCCATTGCTTCACCAAGGAGTGAAAGTTCGCAATTTGGTTCCTATCTACTTCTGCAGATTCATCTTTTTCAGCAACTCAGGCTTGAACTTTTAAGTCCTGTAATTACCACCCAGACTTCTAAATACGTATTATTTGTCCCTGTGCTGCATGTCCTTTTTATTAGAATCTGGATTTACCATCCCACCCCTTATGTTTTTGCTAGAAAATCCCTTATCTTGAAAATCTAACGCAGTTACGAGTCATCCATTCTTTCCTCTGAATACAATATACCATACTTCCAGTCATAATTATCTGCTTTCATGTCTGCCCATTAGACTTGGGTATTCCTTGAACGAGCTGTGCAAAGCAGGGAGTTGGTACTCAACGGTGGGAGGAGATAGGGGATAAATATATGTCAATAGATAAGACTGTAAGTGCTAACGGATGTTAGGCAAACGATCTATTTCGAACCTGTGAAAGGATTCAAATAAAGCAACCGATTTAGTGGAACTACTCTTAACTTAAGCTACCAAATCACAAGATGGGGGCACCGTTTGATCTTAGCGCCGCACCAGACACCAGACCTGTGGTGTCCGGGGGGCTCGAGCCCCCTGAGTAAAGGACCACAGACCATCCTCCGGCCGAGCTCTCCAGGGATCAGCAGTTAGACATGAGGCCCAGGGGAGCTACCGAAACCCTCCAGCCAGTGCAGGCAACTGACCAAACCATCTCCAAGGATTCGGCCCGCAACGAGCCACGTCGCCAGCTCCGCTCTGGACAACCCCAGCCGCGAGACAGAGCGGCCTCCACCCTTGGACAACCAGGGAGAAGCGGCTGACCCTCGGAAGCAAGATGGCGGCCTCTGCTTTCCCCTCCTTCCCCGAGAAGCCCCTCCTGGTCCCCAGAAGAGAGACAAGGATGTCGCGGCGCCGACGCCGAGATCCGGGAACCTCCGCGAGGCCTGCGGCAGCTCCCGAGCCCCCAGAAAGCGACTCCACCTCTCCTCCCGCGGGGAGCCGGGGGTGGGGCAGTACAAAGTGCAGCGCAGCCAGCTCTCGGTACGCCTCGGGTGGACGCCGGCAAGCCCCCGCCCTCCTGGCCATTGTTCTCCAGCCCCTGCCCTCAACACCCTCCTCTCCGCCCACGGACAGGAAGTCGCTCCCCAGCCGGCCCCGCCCCGCTCCCCCAGCGCCCCGGAAGTGATCTGCGGCGGCTGCTGCAGAGCGGCCAGGAGGAGGGTGGATCTCCGGAGAGCGGAGCGCCCCTAGTCCTCCTCCTCCTCCTGCCGCCCAGGCTCCGCCGCCGCCCGTCGGGCTCGTCCTTCTGCCGCTCGCGGCGGGGAGCCTCCCAGACGACAAGGGCCAAGCTCTCTCCGGCCGAAGCCAGCTCAGCCGCGGCTTCCGGAGCCCGCGGGGCGGCGGACCGGCTTGCAGTGCAGGTGAGCGATGCCTGCCCGGGCCGCCCCGGGAGGGGTTGGGGCCGCCGGGGCGGCGACGGCGGGGGTGTGTCCGGGCGGCGGCGGGCCGAGGCCCAGGCTCAGGGCCCGGACGCCGAGATTGCACATCCCGCGTTCTGCCCGGGAACGAGCTGCGGGAGGAGCGCGGGCTGGAACCCGGGGCGCGGTGTTCGCTACTGTGCGGGCGAGCGCACCCCCGAGAGCCGGCGGCTGCGGCGCGGTCCTCCGAGCCCAGCACCTCCTTGAGTTGGCCTCGTCGGAAGGTCACCCTGTATCTCTGGCCCGCCGCGCCGAGGTCCCCGCCTGGGCGGTGCCCGCGACCTGGGGGGACCCGTCGCCACCGCCGCAGCCCCCGCGCTTCACTCCGCCCCTCTCCCTTCCTTCCCTTTCTTTCACTCCTCGCCTGTACTAGAGCAGTTGCTTTTTAAGCATCTTCGCCAGGGTTTTGTGCCAGTTAAAGGAATGGCTTTTTCAGACTGAAGTCATTAGATGCTCTGCATTGAACTGCACAGATTTACCCATATTAGAGTAATCTAGCCTCTAAAGCGAGGAAGAGAATATAGATATTTTTTGAGTAGGGGGTAATTCCTGTGATTTGTTCCTTATGGTTTTCCGGAGTGGAAGGAAGATGTGATTTGTATGCTTTAGCCTGGGTGTATGTGTGTAAGTGGGCAGGGATGACCACAGAGAGGTGGCAGTGTTGTTTCAAGGTTTAAGGAGAATTAGGGAGTTAACTGGCCTTTGCTTGGGAAACCTGAATGTCCAGACTTGTCAGAGCTTATCCAGGTGTCTTTGGGGGTTGTGTGAGAACTCCAGTGCCACGCCCTACGTGTCACGCTGAAAAGGACCCAGTTTACAAATTGTGTTTGGTGTGTGTTGGGGGCAGGGGGAGTGGGGAGGCCTTTATAAAACATGTGTCATAAGTTAATTTTTGTCCTGAAAGTTTTACAACTTTAATCATGTTCCCAAACTCAGATAACAAAATTTGTTAGTAAACTCTCAGTAGAAGGACTTTTCTTTAGCTTGTTTATTAATATACTTAAATGTATCTTACTAGTTTGTGTTTCTGCGCCAATTAATACAATATTATTATAAAATGACTCTTGTGACTCTTCAGACATTATTTTCAGACTTTGAATTTTTTCAGGGCAGGAACCATGTCTTATGCATTCCTGTGTTCACAAGTGATGACTGGAACATAGAAGTTATTCCCATATTTCTTCCCTGAATGAGTGAATGTGTAGGTGATCCCACAGTTGCCTCAGGAGTCATTTATTTTGTTGGCTTTTTGTTTTGTGTTCCAGTTTCTTGGCATATACAGACTTTGCGTTGTCTTAATGTTTTTTTAGAGTGGTGAAAGGACAATCCAAGAAGAATCCTTTGCTGTTCTTCCAAAACTATCCTCCCCTGAAAGGTTGAAATTATATTTGGGGTATTGTGATTGGATATTATAATAACTTGTATTCCAGTCTTCAGTACTTACTACTTAAACATGTTTATCCAAGGTTATTAAGAAGAGATTTCCTAGTGATAGTAAGTTTATGTTTGGGGTTGATAACCATACCATATCTTAATAAAAAAGAGGAAATTGGGAGTCACCGCTGTTTGGAAAACCTGATACATCACAGAATTGCTTATAGTGGCTTATTTCTGCCATGGGTACATGAAATCCTCTGACATCCTGATATGACCTTAGCATGATTTACCAGTAGCCACTTTCACATTTCTTTGCAGAGATCCAGATGTTCTTTAGTGTGTCTGCTGAATGTGCAGTCATCTGTATCACTTATTTCAAAGTAGTTTCATACAACCCTTTCTTTGCAGGGCTTTCAGGGGAAAAAAGGGCTAATTATAGGGAATAATCTTGTGTACCATTTGTGTGGGGGAATACTTTTTGTCTGTAGATGGGTTGGGTTATTTTCACTTTAGAGAGGTCCAAAAAAAAAAAAAAGTGCTGGTATCTTCTTTCCTCTCCAAATGTCTAGTGGTGGTCCTGCACTGGTTTTCCAAGCTCAGCTTCTGCAGGATATAAATGAATGTACCAGAATCACTTCTTGTATATGTGTGTATCACTGTTATACACACCTGTAACCCTTATAGATGGGTGACAAGGACAGTCATTTTTGAAATAGTATGTATTTTTAATGAGGAAAAAGATTATGATTTGGAAGTAGGGAGACGGTTTATAGTTTTTATATTGTTTTATAAAATGTTTTAACTCTTAGACACTAAGGAGAAAGAAGCCTGCAGTTTCTTATCCCAGCAAAATCACCACTGTACAGAGGTCAGATCTCTCTTTAATTCAGCAACCCTCTTGGTAATAACAGTCTGTATACATTGATTGCCTGCCAAGCACTGTGATAAAAGCTTTAGTTATATTATTTTTAATTTCCACCGTACCTCTGTAAGATAGGTAGTTTTTCCATACTTTACTAAGGTTAAGTGAAGCTGTTGGCTGGAGGGTAATAGCTAGTATTTAGGAGAGTCTGGATTTGAAAGTAACGATTTCTGAGAGCATTGCATATTGCAATTAATCCTAAAAGGCTGAGGAAAAACAAGTTTCTGATTGAGCTGAACTTCAGGAAATGAATCTAATGATCTCAGCACTCTTGGCCATCAGGTGGGCCCTGGGGTCAGGTCACCACTGTTTATCTCCAGCGTGCCTACAAATGCGGTGTTACCATCCACTGTGTGTGCCGTGATGAAGTGGTTGGTATTGTCCTGAGGGGTCCTGAAGGAGGAGAGTGTTAGGAACTCAACAGTGGTGTTGATTACTGCTTTTTACCTCTGAAGTACCTGAATAATCCCTACTGGAGGGGACAATGGAAAACCTATTTTGTAGTGACCTTTCCTGAAATCTTGTTTTTTAGTTCTTTCACTAAAGGAGGTAGTGGGGGGAATGTTGGGGGTAGGGGGAAGAAGCGGAATTGGGAAGAATGTAAAAGAAGCAGAGGTATCCTGGGTCTGTTTTTACCATTTCAGACCATGTATCATTTTCACTTTGGATTTAATATAGAGGCTTAAAGGTGGCAGAGTTCTTGTAAGGGTCTAATTGCTATTCAGTGCTGGTCGAACTCTCTTTATTCTTCTCAAGCCTATGCAGTTTTTTTTTTAATGCACTTTTAATGGGCTTAATTTCTCTTGGTTAAAAAAAAAAAAGAAGTATGTAGCTCTAAGTAAAAAATGGTTCATTCCCCAGCCCCCATAGGAACAGTTATTCTTTGTTTTTCTAAGACACCTTTCTTACTACCTTATTACATTCAAAAGGATTTGGTTACAATATAGAAAAAATGAAATAAAGCTCTATGAGTTTTACGAGTCATGTGAGTAAATTTTAGAAGAGAATTTGAATCTTTGATGTAATTATACCTGAAGATATAATTCCTCAACATCAAGAGGGTAGTCTGTACAAGCCAAAAACAGTAAGCTTACATGAAATATTAGGATACTATTCTTCAAGCCCTTCACAGTTAGAATTCTCTATTAGATGCAATACACCTAACGCTGGACACACATAATCTTTTTGAAGTCTGGGATCCAATTGGGTTGCTGAATTCACTTACTGAAACTAAGTATCAGAGTTTGACAATGTCATGTTGGAGAATGAAACATAGCAAGATTATGAAATGACTTCTACTCCCAGATGCATCATGAAGGGCGGGCAGAGATCCCCAGTTTCCACAAAGATCGCGATTGTAGTCATCTAAGCCACAGGATCCCTGCTTTCTAATGCAGTTGAGTAGCTAGCATAGTAACTCATTGAAAATGGAGGTTGCCCACTACAGATTGCAAATGCTTTAGTTCATCTGCCCCTCTAGATCTGTTCTGGATTACTGTAGCAGCCTGTTAGCCTTTTGTTGCCCACCCCACCCAGATCTGTTCTCCACACTTGGTTAGAGCCATCGTGACACTCCCCTGCTTAAAGCCATTTTGCAGCTCCTTCTTGCCCATTAATAAAATCCAAACTCCTTTAATCCTTAATCTCATATACAAAACTTTCAAGACCTGCTCCTTCCCTAACTCTCTAGCGTCATCTCTTCTCTTCCGGGATATTCTCTTTCAGCAGTAACAAGCTTCTAGAATGCTAGCGTTTTCTTAGTGCCCCATTTCCTCTTGTACTTGTAGCCATTCCTCCTTACCCCAGTCTACTATATGCCTTTTTGTCTTCCAGCACTCAGTGTAGGTTATACCTCTCCAAAACTGTATC
The DNA here is from genome assembly GCF_003265705.2 of Callorhinus ursinus. Lineage (NCBI taxonomy): Eukaryota > Metazoa > Chordata > Mammalia > Carnivora > Otariidae > Callorhinus > Callorhinus ursinus. Next base: position 1,439,084 of record NW_027397135.1, read on the forward strand.
TTGATTAGATTCTTTCTCTTGATCTCATCCCTCAGAAACAAGAAGCCAAAAAACCAACAAATAAAAACTTTAACAACCTTCAAGACTGGGCTAGTTGCTCTTTTTATGGGCTGCCATAAAATCCAACATAGCACTTTTACCACTATGGGCAGTGCCTTCATTAGTCTATTATAAACTTTCTTGACCACAATCCATAGTAACTACACACATAACTCATAAATACACTCTTAAAAGCCTTCACAGACCTTTACCAGAAGTTCCCAAACTTTCTTGGTTCATGACATCCTTATCATATCAATAACTTTTTCACAGCATCCCTAGATCAAAAGAAACACCTAACGGTTTAATTTATTAAATAAGCCCAACCAACTTACTAAATATTTAAGTCCTAAAAATTTAGTAGCTGTTCGGAAAAAAAATACACATGAATTAAATAATTTTCTTTCTTGGGCGCCTGGGTGGCTCAGTTGGTTAAGCGACTGCCTTCGGCTCAGGTCATGATCCTGGAGTCCCTGGATCGAGTCCCGCATCGGGCTCCCTGCTCGGCAGGGGGTCTGCTTCTCCCTCTGACCCTCCCCCCTCTCATGTGTGCTCTCTCTCTGTCTCACTCTCAAATAAATAAATAAAATCTTTAAAAGAAAAAATAATTTTCTTTCTTAACTGCATAGTACTCCATGGTTTATTCAACCAGTCTCCTGTACTTGGACACTTAAGTAATTTCCAGTATTTTTCAATTACAAATGACATTATAATGAAAATCTTTACGTACGTATGTCTTTGTATCATTGGAAGTAAATATTCAGGATAAATGCATCTATAAGATTTGTTAGATATTGCTAAATTCCTCTCCTTAATGGAGCTGTACTATTTTGAATATCTATCAGCAGTGTGTAAGAGTGCCATGGCCTCACCAACGGAGTATATTGCCAAGTTTTTTAATTTCTGCCAATCTAATAGGTGAGAAATGGTATCTCAGTATAGTTTTAATTTGTGAATTGAACATTTTTTTGTATACTAAAGGGCCATTTTTTTACATTTTTAAAAATAATTGTTCACGTTATTTGCCCACTTTTTATTTTTATTTTATTTTTTTTTTTTAAAGATTATTTATTTATTTATTTGACAGAGAGAGACGCAGTGAGAAGGGAACACAAGCAGGGGGAGTGGGAGAGAGAGAAGCAGCTTCCTGCAGAGCAGGGAGCCCGATGCGGGGCTTGATCCCAGGACCCTGGGATCATGACCTGAGCTGAAGGCAGACACTTAATGACTGAGCCACCTAGGCGCCCCCTATTTTATTTTTTAAAGATTTTTATTTATTTGAGAGAAAGAGAACACACAAGCAGGAGGGCGGCAGAGGCAGAGGGAGAACTGAGCAGGGAAGCCCGACGGGGCTGGATCTCAGGACCCTGGTATCATGACCTGAGCCAAAGGCAGATGCCCAACCAACTGAGCCACCCAGGTGCCCCATCAAATGTATTAATCTTAAATTTATTACATCTGGATTTTTACTTATCCTTAGAGAGTCTTTCTTTATCCCCCAGTTATAGAGGAATTTACCCATGCCTTCTAATACTCAGTATGGTTTCATTTTCCACATTTAGTTTTCTGATCCATTTGGAGTATATTTCTGAATATGGTGTGAGGAATGGATATAATGTTACTATTTTCTACATGACTATCCAGTTGTCCCAATGCCATTTATTTTTTATTTTTTTAAAAGTATTTTATCTCTGGGCGCCTGGGTGGCTCAGTTGGTTGGGCGACTGCCTTTGGCTCAGATCATGATCCTGTAGTCCTGGGATCGAGTCCCGCATCGGGCTCCCTGCTCGGCGGGGAGTCTGCTTCTCCCTCTGACCCTCTTCCCTCTCGTGCTCTCTCTCTCGCAAATAAATAAATAAAATCTTTTAAAAAAAAGTATCTTTATCTATTTTTTAAAGATTTTATTTATTTATTTGCGAGAGAGAGAGAAACAGCATGAGAGGGGAGGTCAGAGGGAGAAGCAGGCCTTTTTTTTTTTTTTTAAATCTTTGCTCCCTTTATCATATAGTAGATTTCTGTATGTAGTTGGGTGTATGTTATTCTGTTGGACTGTCTGACTCTTCATGCACCAGTGCTACACTGTTTTAGTCATGGAGGCGTTGGATATGATTTCATACCATGTGGGACTAGTCCCCATTATAGCTTGTCCTCTTCGTTGTTGTCCCTGATATTCTTGCATGTTTTATTTTTCCATGTGAACTTCAGCATCAATTTATCTAAGTCCATTCTTAAAAAGCTTATTGCTATTTTTATGGAGATTGCATTAAACTTATGATTTAACTTAGAACTAATTTCTTGATGGTGTGGAGACATTTTAACCTAGAGCAAGCAATGTTTTTTCATTTTCTTAAATCCACTTTTATGTCTTCGGGGAATGGTTTATGGTTTTCTTCATACAAGTTTTGAACATTTCTTGTTAAGTTTATTCCTAAGTATTTTATCTTTGTTGCTGTGGTTGTTGCTATTATAAATAGAATTTTTTATACATTATATCTTCTAACTGGTTATTACTCATGTATGTGAATATTGCAGATTTTTGCATGTTTTCCTGCTACCTTGCTAAACTCATATTTTTTGAGTTACTTCTATCATTGCTTCTTTTAGGCTCAGATACTATTATATCACCTGCAGAGATTTCACTCCTTTCTTTTCTAGTGGTTATGCCTCTAATTGTTTATCCTGTCTAATCGCATTGATTAATATCTCCAGGACACTTAAACTGCAGTTTAACAGTGTCCTTAATAAGAGGTGCTGATTGCTTTATTATTTTTTCTGTGGATATACAAAGATGTACATTGCACTAAATATTGACTTAGATATGGAAGTGCCTTTCAAAGACTGCAGTCCTTCACTGTCTCTATAATTATAAATGGAGATGCATGTGGTGAGAGGCAGGAAAGATGGATTTTCTTAGTGGGCAAAGTACAAAGATAAGCAAGGTGAGGACTGATCTGTAGTTTCCCAGCTCACGCAACCAGTCCTGAGTTTGTTCTTTCTTACCTTGCCACGCAGTTTTGTCGAACTTCATCATAATCTTCTCTCAGACAGTCATGGATGCCACAGGGTAACCTCCTTTTCTCCTATGGGCTGAAGCTCCCATGTGTGTCTGATGATCTAAGGGTGCCCTTCCAGGCGTTTGCAGTCTCAAGTGGTTTCTTTGCGTTGCAGACAGACAAATTAGGCTTACCTTGTGTTGATGTGGTTATGGCTTGGGTTCTTGGGGCTATAGATCATGTGGCGAGGCAGGTTTGTAATTAGATGAATTTATCCATGGGGGTGACCTAAAGTACACAGATGTGGGGTGGTTCCAGACAAGTTTGTAGGGCCTGGATCATCTGTTCTTTCTCCAAAATTCATTTTCAAAGACTTAGTCCTCTAACTGGAAGCGATATGCTTGTGTGGAAGCAAGTGTTGGGCCTCTAGCACACATTCCATCCACATGTCAATTATGGATACACACCAGTGCTGTCTCCCAAGTTCTAGAGGTGCTTTCATTTCACTGCCATGTAATTCACCCACAAAGTTTAAATAGCATATTTTCTGTAGATTCTTATAATTTCACAATTATCTAGGTCCATTTGTGAACTCCCAATCCACATCCTGTTGTCTTTTCATTCTAAGTATTTCCTTTCCCAGGAGTGTTGGGTGGTAGGATATTTATTAATTTCTTGCCCCTTATGCTGAGGAGCTCCTCCCCAGAAGTCCCTACAATTCTTAGTCCATGACCTATTGTCCATCTTCACTGTCCCAGGAGCACTGGTAGGTAGGGTGTTTAATAATCTCTTCTTATCCTTAGGTTGAAGAGCTCTCACTCACCAAGTGAGTGGTCCACTTGTCCATCTCCGCTTTTCCTGGGACCCATGTTGCCTTTTTCTCTCTGGGTCATGTTGCCTCACTTGCATGCAGTTCAGCCTTGCTGGGGTGTGGGGACCGCCCTGCCTTGAAGACCCTCATGTCCCACCCTCTGGTACATCGATGGTACCTTGATGGCAGAACTTGGGGAGGAGGCTGATTTTTTCTGTTCCTATTTTTTTTTCCTTATTTAACCTACCCCCACCTTTTAAGGCTGAGGACAGTCTGTCTCCCCTCATCCTAATGCCTAAGACATTTTGACTGTGACAGAAGATCCCCATTCCCTGAGGTCTTTGGTTGCCCTGGTCTTAATGCTTGGATTATTGGTAACTTTCCCACTACCCTGTTGGTCTCCAGGGTCTCCCTTCTTCTGTGTCTGTTTCTTCATTTATTCCTATTTGCTGCTTGTGGGTTTTAGTAGCTTTCTTGACCCCTTAGAATAAATAAAACTTGATCATTTGCTCTGTTTGTTATCTCTTCTTATTCTTTGCTTTGGCTCAGATCATAAAACTCATTCTTGTCTTTATATTTTGTTTTGTTTTTTGAAGTTTATTTGGGTACAGCTGTTTAAGCTCTTTGTACAGTAACTGGTCATTTATATTTTTTATTCTGTGAATTGTCTTTATGTCATTTGCTTATTTTGGGGGAGTGGAGGGGCTGCATTTAAAAAAAATAACAGATTTATTGAGACGTAATTCACATACCATAAAATTTACTCTTTTAAAGTATAATTCAGTGGTTTTTAGTATAGTCATGGAATTGTGCAACTATCACCACTGTCTGATTTAAGAACATTTTCATGACCCCAAAAAGAAACCCCATGCTCATTAGCTATCCCTCCTGATTCCCTCCAGCCCCAGCCCCAGAGAGTCCACTTAACTGTTTGTACAGATTTTCACATCTGGACATTTCTCCATTCCGTAAATGGAATCACACAATATGTGGTCTTTTGTGTTTGGCTTCTTTCACTCAGCATGTTTTCAGTGTTCATCCAGGTTGTATCATGTATCAGTACTTCATTCCTTTTTATGGCTGAATAATGTTCCATTGAATAGATGTACCACATTTTGTTTATCTTTTTATCAGTTGAGGGACAGATTTGGGTGCTTCCACTTTTTGGCGTATATTGGATAATACTGCCATGAACATTGATGTACATGTTTTTGCATGGATGTGTGTTTTCATTTTTCCTGGGAACAGAATTACTCAGTCATTTGGTAAGTCCATATTTAACATTTTGAGAAACAGCCAAACTGTTTTCTAAAGCACCTACATTCTTTTACATGCCCACTATTGGTGTATGAGGCTTCCCAGTTTCTCTGCATCCTTACCAACATTTGTTATAGTCCATCTTTTTAATTACAGCCATCCCAGGGAGTGTGATTATCTTCTTTCATCTGCTAGAATACTTTGTCTGAGATGCCCTGTGTATGTGAAGTAATGACATCTTAGCATATCACATCTTTTTCTTCTTAGATATTTTACTTTGAGGCCCAATTCCAAGAATGTTTTCTTTATTGTAAAAACTATAAACGTGGCTTTTTGTTTGAACTTCCAGGTGAACTTTGCTTTTGATTCATAACAAGATTTCTGTTTTAGTGTGTCTGATAAGTTTTAAGCTGTTAGAACTTTAAATTGTTAAAAGCACACTGTTAAAAATTGTGGCTTAACAAGTAGAAAGACAAAATGCTGAAGATAGAGGGTGAAGGGGAATCGTTCATAATGAACACCGACAGTGTTTTGGAGATTTGTTGGTGCAGTGTTGACTACAAAATTGAGGAACACCAGTTATACACAAGAGCAGCCAAGAATGATGCTAGGTTTGATCCTATGTTTGTATTCTTATTCTTACCAGGAAGGTACAAAGTGTAAGTGACTAAATTGAAACTTAGCACTCTTGTGTACATGATCTCATTTGATCTTTATATCAGCCAAGAGTTACAGGTGGAATGGGTGCTCTTTGGGATGGGAAAATTTATTGACCTTCATTCAACAGTGTTTTCTTGGATATACCTGTAACTTAAATATTTCCACACCAACTAATAACTGTGTTTCTTTGTCTTCAATGATTCTTTCAAAAAATTATTGGTTAGTATTAGCATGTTCATAAAGCTCTAACTTGCTAAGTCTCTGCATAATTATTTTATGCTTTCAGTTTCCATTTGTTCCCTGTTATTATCTGTATGTTAATAAAGAGATGACAGTCTCTAGATCTCAACTATATCCCTCTTTCTGAAATGCATAGAGAGCTGCATTGGTGATTCTTTTACATTTGGTTACATTTTAAAATGAGAGTGCTCTTCCCCCCCCCCAACTTTGTATTTTGAAATATTCCAAACTTATAAAAAAGTTAAAGGAGTATTATATTGAATGTCTGTATTTCCCAATCACCAATTACCAATTATTATTTTGCCCCATTTGCTTTATCTTTCTAAGTATAGATGCTTTTATTTTTCTCTACTATTTGAAAGAAGGCTGGAGACCTCATGAAACTTCGCCTCTATATACTTCATCTTGCATCTTCTGAGAATAAAGGCATTCTCCTGTATAACCTTAATGCTATTGTAACACACAAGGAAATTAGTAGTAATTCCATAACATCATCCAGATTCAGATTTCCTTCCCTAGTTGCCACCCAGTGTCTTTAATAGCTGTTTTTCCTCTGATCCAGGGTCTGATCAAGGTTCATGATTTCTCTTTGCTTATTATGTCTTATTTAGTCTCTTATTCCATCTTTTCTAATTAACTTTTTTGAGATACAATTTACATATCATAAAATTCACCCGTTTAAGTTTACAGTCATTTTTAGTAATTGATTGTGTAAACATCACCACAATCCAGTTTTAAAAACATTTTTATCACTTCAGTAAAATCCCTTTGCCCATTTGTAGTTAATAATCCCCATTCCCACCTCCAGCCCCAGGCAGTCATTAACTTACATTCTGTCTCCACAGATTTGCCTTTTCTGGGTATTACTATAAATGGAATCATTCCATATGTCATCTTTGGGTTGTTGTTTTTGTTTTTTGTGTTTTTTTTTTTCTGGTTCATCATGTTGTGGCATGTGTCCATAATTCTTTTTATTGGTGAATAGTAGGTATGTATTCCATTTTATGATATGCCACATTTTGCTTATCCATTTACCAGTTGATGGACATTTGGATTGTTTCCCCTTTTGGTTATTATGAGTAATTCTGCTATGAACATTCATGTACAGGCCTTTATGTGGACATATGTTTTTATATACCTAGAAGTAGAAATGCCTAGTGGTATGGTACATTTATGTTTAACCTTTTAAGGAGGTGCTAAACTGTTTTCCAAAGTGGCTACATGTTATTTTGCATTTCCACCAGCCGAGTTTGAGAATTCCCCATTTCTCTGCATCTTTAGCAGTGGTTATAGTCTTTTTAGAAATTATTATGGCCATTCTAGTGGGTATAAATTGGTATCTCATTGTGATTTAATTGCATTTCCCTAATGACTAATGGTGTTGAGCATCTTTTCATGGGCTTATTAGCCATTCACAAATTTTCTTTGGTGGAATGTCTACTTAAATCTTTTTCCTATTTTTTTAAATTGGGTTATCTATCTTGTTATTGAATTGTGAGTTCTTTGTGTGTTTCAGATACAGTCCTTCATCAGATAAGTGATTTGCAAAGATTTTCTCCCAGAGAATGCTGTTTTGTTTTTGTAATGACGTTAACCATGAGCCTTGCTTAATTTTTCTCATTTGCCATGGGGCTTTTTTAGACAATTGGAATAAAAGCTAAATCTTTTCTTAATTCTTCCACATGTCTAGCTAGTACAAAAGCAGAGTAAATAATTAAAGACAATGATAGTCACCTTCATCTTCATTCTGCAATTAAGCGGTGGGAAACTTCCCATCTGAACTGTGAGAAGCAAATAGAGATAGATACTGCAGATATTAGGGTTCTTTTGGTTGTAAGAGCCAGAAATCCAGTGTAGACTGCCTTTTTTTTTTTTAAAGATTTAATTTACTTATTTGACAGAGAGGACAAGCAGGGGGAGCAGGAGAGGGAGAAGCAGGCTCCCCGCTGAGGAGGGATTCCTGGAAGACGCCAGGCTCAGTCCCAGGACCCCAGGATCACGACCCGAGCCGAAGGCAGGCGCTCAATGACTGAGCCGCCCAGGCGCCCCTTGAGTGTTCTTTCATGTAGTTTTCTTTAGCTCTCTGAGTGGGGGTTATATCCAACTGTCTTGGAGTTCCTACGTTCCTACAGATTGCTGAAATCAATTTTTTATAATTAGTTTCCTTCTCTCCTCTTTCATTTACTTGGATTTTCAAGCCCTGTCAGTGTCCATATGTTGTATGATTCATCTTCAAAGTGATTTTTTAAAAGTAAGGATAGTTCCCAATTCCTTTTCTTGACATTGGGTGTATGATGTATATGGTGATAGTGACGATGCTGTTGATGTAGTTGTGGTTTTCCTGCTCTAAAAAGGGGATAATTTTTATTGCTTAAAAGGTTTCTTATCTAAAATCTTTAATAGATAGCTATAACCACTATATAAATACTGTCCCTGAAGTTGCTTCCATACTCTTCCCGTGATCTTTAGGGTTTGTTTTCAGTAGGAAAGTGAAATGCAGAAATGAGAACTTACGGTTTGGGCCTGTCTGTATAAATTGTATCATCTTTCATTGAGTTAGAAGAATGGGCTTTGAAAGGTTTTCTAACATATTCTTCCACCGTTTACAAAAACCCCTTCAAAACTACCCAGCCACGAGCCATTGCTTAAGCACTTGCCGTGATCTTGTGGAAATCTGGGTCATTTTTGGATGTTTTCATTTAAAAATTCATTCTTGTTTTGCACTGAAGTGTATTATCCTGTGACTTCTCTTTGTGCCTGGTTTGCTCTCTGAAGAAGCACTTAGTACACAAACGTATTTTTGAACCCTTGTTAAACAGGCATTTTGCAGATACCTTTCTTCAAATAATTGAAGATGGCAGTGATACAAGTCCTTTGCCAGCTTCCAAAGTGTCTGCCTGTTCAGGCCAAACACCCCTCATTTCTTTAGTTAGTGCCTAACTGTCCTGATCACAGGCTTCCAGAAATAATGCGGTAACATTCACTTATTTCAAGGTCAAATTTTACAACTTAAAATATGAAACACACTGAATAGAGGAAAGAGGAAACTTGAATCTGTAGATTTCTTTCTGTGGCCAGGCCCTGGCGCTAAACAATTTCAGATTCATTATTTCCATTTAATTGTCCAGATTCAGCCAGATGAGGTAGAAGGTGAGGAAACGGAAAGGCTCTCAGAATCAGGAAGTAAAGTTTAAAAACACACAAATAGAAAAGACAACAGACCTTTGAACATCCACAGTAGAAAAGCAAGGTCCTAGCACCCAAGGCTATTATGCATCTGATGCTCAAGAGAATAATTATGACATCTTTCAGAATTCTTACTTTATATCTAATTACAGAAAGCCAGGTAGTTTGCGTCCAAACAGTTAGGGGCAAAGGATGCTGCTGTAGGCAAGCACATAGGCAGTAGTGATCAGTGAGGGACAACTATCAGAGGAAAGCAAGAGGCAGAAGGACTTATAACATGACCATAAGAGAATTCAGACTTCCACATTCTAGGGCTACAGAATCCAGGGAAAACGGCCCGGAGTCATAATAACCTCTAAGAACAGGAGAATAGTTGCTTATTAGGATTCTGGGTTATCAAGGAATTTTTTAAAAAACTTAGTTAAGTTGAGGAATTTGTGAGACATACAATTCTGAACTCAAAATCTTTGTTGAATGCACCTCAAAAATTAGAGTACTATCCTACCTGGATACTGCTTCTGGTGGCTAAATCGCTTGTTTCTCATCGATTATCATCTCTTTACTAAATTCCCATGATGATTTTTTTTTTAATGTCTGTTAAGCATTAAGTAAAATAAGCTGTTCACTTGTTGATGATTGATTGCGGGAGGTAATCTATACAGTCAGAATTTGTCGTTTCCTATAATGTTGGCTGAATTACCAGGGTTCTCCCATCTTGGATGTGCTAAGGTTTATTACAGCTTGTCTTCCCTTTGTGTGCCAGCGCATTCTGATCCACTTCCCCTGCCATCAGTTGATAAATATTTAGAGAATGCTGTTATTGGACTAAGCAGAACAGTTTAAATTTTCATATAAAAATGTATGTGAGTACTTTTAAAATTACCTAGTTAACAGTTGTTTTCTTTTGGATTGGGAAGTAAAAGTATAAGATTGTATTACTCCAGAAATACTTTAGGTTTTAGCCTTCCTCTCCTTTTCTTCCAAACCCCAGTTTGTTCATTTGGTTGCTGTTTTGATATAAGTGGTCAACTGCCCTTTATTCTTGTAAGTTTTAACTGTCTCTAATATTATTATATCTTTAAGTCTTTGATGCACATATTGACAATTTGTTCTTCAATCAAAAAAAGATTAAAATGTATAGTGCCAGAATATTGATAGGGTCTTTTTTTTTTTTTTTTGGTTGTTTAAAACCTAGCAGTAATCTTGTCAGAGCATTGCTACCCTTGAGGATTATAAAACAGTAAGCTTCTCTGTGCTTTTAGTGAAATTTTAGTAACTTCATATTAAGAACAGTTTGTCATGCAGCATAGAATGTATATAATTACCTAACAGATTTGTGAAAAATGTAGGAAACCCAACCTCTGCTTATAAACTTCTTTGTGCTGTTTCTTTATGTTGATAGAGGAAGAAGTATGATACATTCAGACTTTCCAGTGACTTTCTTTAAAAGTGTGAAGCGTTGGGGTGCCTGGGTGGCTCAGTCGTTAAGCGTCTGCCTTCAGCTCAGGTCACGACCCAGGGTCCTGAGCCGCATTGGGCTCCCTGCTCGGCGGGAAGCCTGCTTCTCCCTCTCCCACTCCCCCTGCTTGTGTTCCCTCTCTCGCTGTGTCTCTCTCTGTCAAATAAATAAATAAAATTAAAAAAAAAAAAGTGTGAAGTGCTCTTTGGCTTAAAGTACTGAGACTGTAATTATAACAGCATTTGGGTTCGGAACTCTGGACTCATTTTTTCAACTTACTGTCAGTATAAAATATTTTCGCTTACACTGAAGTATTTGGGCCAATGATAAACAGCAGCACGTTTCCTTTTTGTAGTTTATTTTTCCTAGATTAGTCAGTAAACCTGTGTTTTAGGGCAGGAGGGCTTAGAAGGAAGCATTCCGGGTTTTTTTGTTTTTCGTTTTTTTGAGAGAGAGCGAGAGCGTGCGCACTCCTGGGAGCAGGTGAGGAGTGTGGGGGGTGGGTAGGGGCAGAGGGAAAGAGAGAATCTTAAGTGGGCTCCATACCCAGGGCAGAACCCAACATGGGCCTGGATCTCACGACCCTAAGATCATGACCGGAGCTGAAATCAAGAGTTGGAAACTTAACCGATTAAGCCACTCAGGCATCCCAGGAAGCATTCCCTTTTAAGGCAGTCATATGAAAATAATTTTGAGATGAAAGTTGTTGCTAATGTGTTTTTCTTCATTCCAAAACTTGGACACATTGGCAATAATGTTTCATAAATGAAACGAGAAAGGGAAGGTTGATAGTAGTTGGGGGTTTCTCTTTAGAAATTATAATTTGTTTTGTTTATTCTTTAATATTTGAAGCTGATAGACATCCATTTATTTGTCAGTAGAATGAAACTTTTTTAAGAGAAGTATAGAACATTTTGGGGGAGACAGTGTAGTGTGGTGACATGAACGTAGGTTATGTTTAATAAAATGTTTGTTGAATGAATAAGCACCTGTTGTGTGCCAGGTACTGTGCTGGGACACATAAAAGGACTAGCACTCAACCTGCGCTTAAGGAACAAGGAGAGTTTTCTGGAAGTGACCACCAGGAGGATGAGTAGGAATTTGGTAAAAGAAATTAGGATCAGGTTGAGTTGGACATTGAGGGTTCAGGACCAGGGAATCAAATTCATGCCATGAATTTAGAGTGAGTGTGGCGTATTCCTGAGGGGTAAGGAGGGGAGAGTGTAAAGGCCTTGAGGGAGAGGGTTGGGAGGGTTGTAGACCCATCATAAAGCCCCTCATCTCAGGCCCTTGTGGAGCCATCAAATAAATTTAGGAAGCATTATGATCAGATTTGTGTTTTGATCATTCTCGATAGCAGTGCTTCTGAAATTAACTTTGGTGAAGAACTGTTTTTAAAATTTTCAATACGTATCAGACTGAGAATTTTGTAAAATACGATAATGAATTCCTAGAAAAATGAAATTTTAAAAACAGAAAACAAGCCCATTTCAGTATATGTGCTGCCAAAGCGAGCACAAAACAAGCCCATTTCAAAAGTTAGATTGAACAGATATAAAATCACTCTTAAGTTTCTCTGTAAGTTTCTGAATGTATGCTCTCAAATTTGTTCTTTCCTGGTCATTAACTAGTTAGGCTTTGAGTACCTCTGCTACAGGGGAGTGATCTCTTTTTGATCATATGCCCCATCACTACAGAATTCTAGAAACCCGCATGTGTATATTTATTTTTAAATCACATACATATACTGTGCAGTTATACATTATACATTATAAATCATAAAATATAAATTCGTAAATAATGGGAGGTTATATAAGCTATTTGAAATTTAAAAATTTTTTATAGTATGAATTTTTTCTTTGGCACTAAAACATTGTTTAGTGAAAGCACTGTAGTCAGATGTGCTTTATTATAACTTTTACAAGTCTTGGTTCATTCATACAACAGATAAATAGTATATTAAGTCATCATGTTGTATATAATTTCTCCAAATAGAAATTTGTCAATTTTACCTCAATAAAGCTGGAAAAAAAATAAGTAAAAAAAACAAGTGTTATTTAGGCCCTGTTATAGGTGCTAGGGGATACGGTAGACCATAATATATGCCCCCCCCCCAAAAATCTCTGCTTACACGGTCTTCATTCTAGTGAAAGTCACTTCACTTTGTGAAATGGTGATTCAAAGGCTTTGTTTTAGGTGCAATCTGTTTTATATTTGTTTTAATGCTTGTCACATTTGAAATAGATCCCTCATTAAGATATAGATCAAAAATGAGAATGATGTTGTTGATTGTGTTGGCTTAATGAGAGTCATCAGTTTTTAATTTTATCTAATAAATAACAGATTTTTCATGAAATTTGTCTTGCTGATTTCCATTTTCTCTGATGTCAGTCAGTTCTTGCAAATTCATCAAAATGTGTTTCCTTTTTTGTGTGTATTTGTAATAAATGTTTTCAAAATCCCGTGAAACTATAGATTTAAACAGGTTAGAAATTAATTTTCAATTTGGCGTTTAGGTGAGATTATCTTCTAAAGTGGATACATTTACTACATTTGTAACAGTAAAAGTTGCCAACTCCTGGTGTATCCATTCACTAATATTACACTGTCTTAATTACTGTAGAAGTCTTTATAGTCACTAGAGTAGGAGTCAGCAAAGGTTTTCTCAAAGGGCCAAAATATCAAATGTAGGCTTTGCAGGCCATATGGTCTCTGTTAAAACTACTCACCTCAGTTGTTGTAATAAAAAGTAGCCATAGTCAATACGTAAGCAGATGAGAGTGGCTATGTCCCAACAAAACTTTATTTACAAAGAGAAGCATTTTGCTGTAAACCTAAAACTGCCCTAAAAAATAAAGTCTGTTAAAAAGAAATGTGGACAGAAGAAACAGCATCACTTTTTTTGTTGTTCCTATGGAAGATGCATAACCTGAATCTAATCATCAGACAAAACTCAATGAAGAGACATTCTATAAAATATTTGGTTAGTAATCTTCAAAGTTGTTGAATTCATAAAAGTCAAAGTATGAAGAATTGTTCCAGACTGAAGAAGGCCAAAGAGATGGAACAATTAAACGCAATACATGATTCTAAGCCAGTGCAGAATCTTGGATGGGGTCTGAGGATTCTATGATAGGACTGTGTTAATGTTCATATCCCAGTGGTGATGACTGTACATTGGTTAGTAGGGGATTGTCCTTGTTTGTTGGAAATAAACTCAGAAGTGTTCAGGTGAGATGAAGCATCTTATCAGCAACTTACTCTTTTCTTCTTTTTTTTTTTCCTCGAGAGAGGGGGAGAGAGAGAGAGCAGGGGAGGGGCAGAGGGAGAGGGAGAGAGAGAACCTAAAGCAGGTTCCACGCCCAGCACAGAGCCAGACGCACAGCTCAATCTCACAACCCTGAGATCATGCAGGACCTGAGCTGAAATCAGGAATTGGGACGCTTAACTGGCTGAGCCACCCAGGCGCTCCAGCAACTTACTCTTAAATGGCTCAGGGAGAAAACTTTCTGTATTGTACTTGTAACTTTTCTATAAATTTGAGATAGTTCCAACACTTAAAAAATACATTATCATTAAAAGTAAGTAAAATAGGGGTGCCTGGGTGGCTCAGTCGTTAAGCATCTGCCTCCGGCTCAGGTCATGATCCCAGGGTCCTGGGATCAAGCCCTGCATCTGGCTCCCTGCTCCACAGGAAGCCTGCTTCTCCCTCTCCCTCTGCTTGTTTTCTCTCTCTCGCTGTGTCTCTCTCTGTCAAATAAATAAATAAAATCTAAAAAAAAAAAGGTAAGTAAAATAAATTTATTATAGGAAAAAACCCAAGCAGCCTAGTTTGTCAACCACTGGGTACTTTGGTGACTGTCTTCAAAATTGGTCTTGGATGTTGGATGTTATACAGATTTTTGTTTTAAGATTTTATTTCTTTATTTGAGAGAGAGAGCATGAGTTGGGGGCAGGGAGAGCAGACTCATTTCTGAACGTAGGGTCTGACACGGGGATCAATCCCAGGACCACGATACCATGATCTGAGCCAAAGGCAGATATTCAACCAACTGAGCCACCCAGGTGCCCCATGTTGCTGTACAAATTTTTAAATCAACTGCCAGGTTCTACCAAAAACCTGCTGGGATTTTGATTGGGATTGCATTAAATCTATAAATTTGAGAAGAATTGACATTTTTTTCTTTTACAGTAATGAGTCTTCTAGGCCATAAACATAAACTAAAGCATATTTAGGTCTTCTTTAAATTTTCTCATTGCTGTTTTATAATTGTTTATTTAAAGTTCTCTGTGGTCTCCATCCTCCAAATTGCCCATCAGAGATTGTTGCCTCTGTTCCCTTTCACATTGACCAAATGACATTGTGTGACTTCCAAGACTAGGTCATAAAAGACATTTTAGCTTCTGCCTTGCTCTTTTGGATCACTCATCTGAAGAAAGCAGCTGTCATGTTAAGAGAACATTTAGCAGCCCAGTGGTGAGTGACATCTTAGAGGCAGATTCTCCAATGTTTAAGCCTTTAGATGGTTGCAGTTTGACAGCATCTTAACTGTAGCCTCATGAGAATCTTTGAGCTAGAACCACCTAGCTAGGTTGCTTGAACTGTAGAATAATAAATGTTTGTTATTTTAAGTCACTAAGTTTTAGGGTAATTTGTACAGCAAAAGACAGCACAGTTTTATACATATTTTATTTTTAAGTTTTCATTCTCAAATTCTGTGTAATTACTGGTTTTGTTTCCTTTTTTTGTGGTAAAATACATATGCCATTTACCATCTTAACCATTTTAAGTGTACAATTTAGTGGTATTAAATACATTGACATTCACGTTGTTAGGCAACCATCACCACTGTCATCCGTCCCCATAACTCTTTTCATCTTGTAAAACTGAAACTCTGTACTCAATAAATAATTTCACATTCTCCCTTCCCTTTAGTCCCCGAACCACCACATTCTTGCTGTCTTTATGATGTTGATTGCTCTAAGTACTTCATATACATAGAATCTTAGAGTATTTGCCTTTTTGTGTTAGTTTACTTTGCTTAGCATAATGTCCTCAGCATTCATTCTTGTTGTAGCATACGTCAGAACTACTTGCTTTTTAAGGCCGAATAATATTCCATTGTGTGTGTGTGTGTGTGTGTGTGTGTGTGTGTGTGTGTGTATACCACACCACATTTTGCTTATTCATTTACCCATGGACACATGGGTTGCTTCCATGCTTTAGCTATTGTGAATAATGCTGCTCTGAACACGGGTGTACAAATATTTCTTCAAGACCCTGCTTTCATTTCTTCTGGGTACAAAGCACAACGTGGAATTGCTGGATCCTGTGGTAAGTCTGTTTTTTATTTTGGGGAGAACTGCCATACTGTTTTTTACTGTGGCTGCGCCATTTTACATTCCCACTGCTGTGCACAAGGGTTCTGATTTCTCCACATCTTCGCCAGCACTTGTTTTCTGTTTTTCTGATAGTGGTCATCCTAATGCATGTGAAATGGTATCTCATTGTAGTTTAATTTGCAGTTCCCTAACAATTAGTGATGTTGAGCAGGTTTTCGGGTGCTTGCTGGCCATTCATTTACCTTCTGTGAAGAAATGTTTGTTCAAGTCCTTTGCCCATTTTTAAACTAGGTTGTTTGGTGTTTTTGTTGTTGAGTTATAGCTCTCCCTCGATGTTCTAGATACCAATCCCTTATCAGATATGTGGTTTGCAAATATTTTCTCCTGTTCTGTGGGTTGCCTTTTCACTCTGTTGATAACATCTTTTGATGCACAAAATCTTCTAATTTTCATGAAGTCCAGTTTGTCTTATTTTTTCTTTTGTTACCTCTGCCTTTGGTGTCATAGCCAAGAAACCATTGCCAAATCCAATATCATGAAGGTTTTGTCCTTTTTTTCTTCCAAGAGTTTTATTATTTTAAGTCTTATATTTAGGTCCTTGATCCTGTAATTACTTTTTAAATATTGCAATATAATGTTAAGTTAGGAACACATTTTCAGCAATTTTGCTAAATTCACTTGTTAGTATTTAAAATGTGATTGTTTTGGAATGTTGCCTATGAATAGTCTCAGTTTTGCTTCTTCCTATCCAGTCTTTTGCTTTTTATTTCTGTTCTTGCTTTATTGCACTGACTAGAATTTCTACGACTTTACTGACTAGCAGTGATTAAAGTAAGCAGTCTTGTCTTATCCCTCATCTCATGGGGAAAACATTTGCTATTTTACCTGTAAAGTTTTTGTAAATATTATTTATTAGTATAAAGAGGTTTCCTTCTGTTTCTAGTTTGCTAATAAGGCTTTTCCTATGAATGAATGTTGTATTTTGTCAGACACAATTTTTTGCATCTGTTGAGCTAACCATCTGATTTTCTCCCCTTTTGTGAATTACACATTGATTTGTGAAGAGAACCTTGTATTCCTCGAATAAATCCAATTGGATCATGATTTTTTTTTTGATGTATCATTGGTTTTGGTCTGCTAATATCTTTAATGTTTTTACATCTTCGTTCATGAGAGATTGTCCTGTCTTTGACTTTCTTTTCATTTTCAGGTTTTCATACCAAGATATGTTGGTGTTACAAAATGAGTGGGGATATGGCCCCTCTTCTCTTCTGTATTTTAAGGGTCTTATTTTTATAAAATGAACCATATTAATGGCATAACATTTTGTGCACTTTCAGTTTCAGTTTTGTTACACTAGCTGTGAATTATGCAGAGAATAAATTTCAGATGTGGTGCTATCTCTATGTGCTTATCCTCCTCATTCATCCAAATAGCTCCACCAGTGATCCAGTCACATAGTTTTTCCATGTAGCACGTTGGTTTTATGAAAGAAGTAGTTTGCTTTTGGAGATCTCTTCTCTGCTACCTTTTGCTTTTTTAGCAAATAAAAAAGCAGCTCTTGTGTGTTATGTTATTCTGGAATCCAGTAAATACCTTAGCTGATATGATAGAAACATCTGCATTTTACGTAAGAATCCTCTTGTTCTTGTTAACCTAAAACCTATGTGATTTCCAGAACTGTTTGTTGTTAGTGAAATTCAGTTTAATTTTGCCTTTTGTTTTCTGTGTTATTTTGGACGTTTTTACCATGACAGGAACAACAAGTGTTAATAGAATATAATGTGGATTTTGCTATTAAGAAGCCTGAATGGATGCTTATGAACCTTTATCATTAATTTCAGAGTCATTATAAATAATAAAAGTTTTGACTCAGTATTGCATTACTTTAAAGATGACTAAAAAACATGGAGATTTTCTTGTTCTAACCCTTAATTTTTAAAGACCTTATTAACTCTAATTGTTTCCTACTGCTATTCCATAATCCTTTTATCCAAAATGGATGTGTTTTAGGATTTGGAATCCTTAGACCTAAAGAAAGATAATTTTATGCATATACTAAATATTTCATAATTTGGGGCAGTACTCAATTATCAAATAATATTTCTACAGCAAAATATCTGACTATTCACACTAAATAAGTCAATAGTACAAATAGTCTCTTGTCTGTTCAGTTCAGGTTTTGCCTCACATCAGTTTGCACAATACTTACCTACAAAAAACTTCATCATTCAGACCTTTTTGTATTTTGATACTGTGGCTGACTCTTGGTTAGCAAGGAGGAATAGAAATGAGGGTTATTGTTTATACGTTGGAGACAGCTGATCTCAGCATTCCCCTTCTTTTGTAAACGAACTGATATGGGTCCCTGAGCCTGAGTGGATCATCATTTGAGTTTCAGTTGTCTGTGAATATCCAAATAAATATAAGTAGTAGCACTCTGGGGATACTAGCAGGGCATGCCACTGCCCAGGATAAAGACTACAATTCCCCATCTCCCTTACAGTTAACCATGGCCAGGCTGGCCATTGAGATCAAGCAGAAATGATTTGTGAAACTCCAGGAAGGGCTTTCAAAGTTGAGAGGGTTGTACACCTTAAACTTACTTGTAATGACTGGGAATCCTCTGCACCATGGGGATAGCTGCCCCCTGGAAAACCGGAAGCATGCTGGTTGCCAGATAACATTGGAGCCATGTTGTCAGCCCTGGATTGCCTATCTCTGTATACTTAGATCATCATGGAAATTAATTTCTTTTTTTAACCATCATTTGGGGTTTTCCATCATTAGCAGCCAGACCTAAACCTAACACAGAATTAGATATATAAATCCATATTACCATTTCCATCTTTCATTTCAATTTGGCCTACTTCTCAGATCTGATTTACTTTGTCATTGTTTTCTTCCATGAAACTGATGCAGAGTTTATACTAGAAGTGAAAATGAATTGACTCTCTGCTGTTGTCTTGTTGCTTGCGTGAATCTTTTCAACTAATGGTTTCTTTTCAGGGAGCTTATTAAATTATCTATCTTGTAAAGATGTTTAGGTAAAACTTAGATAATATTTTTTATATCTGTCTGCCTGGGTCATGTAAACTAAATACACCCTAATATTCTGACAGTTAGTGAACAGCTAGGAGAGCACCATTCTCCATCTCTCTCAGATTGCTCGCTCTTCCCTTAGGTCCGACCCCTCAAACTCCTCCATTTGACAGAGACCCAGTGAGGATGTCAGTGTCAGTCAGCATGTTGGCTATTAGTAAAGTTTAATTTCTTTCTCATTTTTTGAGATTAGAAACACATGTAAATACAAGTTCTAATATTTTCCCATATTCCAGTGGCTCATTCTCTATTCATCCTGGGGTGCATATAAGCCTACTCTCAAGGTCAGTATTCTAGAAAATGCACTGGAAGGGGTCAGGCTATCAGGCGAGGATAATATGATTCTTAGAACAGCCCAGGCTGATAGGATAATGTCCTAAATAGGATCAGGGGGATTAAGAAAAGCAGCTCGATTTGAAATACTGTGTAGGGCTTGAGTGATTAATTACGAATGAAAAGTTAAGGAGAGGCATCAAGAATAACGGAAGTTTTTGATATGGGTCCCTGAGCCTGAGTGGATCATCATTTGAGTTTCAGTTGTCTGTGAATATCCAAATAAGTATGAGTAGTAGCACTTGGAAACAGATGGACTCTGTTCACATCTCCACTCAGCTTGTTAGTATCAAGGATTTCATAAACCTGTATTTGAATAAATGGCTCAGCCATTTATTAGCTGTGTGACCTTGGACATGTTACATAACTTTGGGGACTCATTTACATGGTCTATTACAAAAATCTAAACAAAGAAAATTCCTGGGGTGCCTGGGTTGCTCAGTCAGTTAAGCATCCAACTTCGCTCAGGTCATGATCACAGGGTTCTGGGATGGAGCCCCACGTCGGGCTCCCCGACTCATACTGTCTCTCTGTCTCTCAAATAAATAAGACCTTTAAAAATAATAAACCAAGAAAATTCCTATCTACTTTCCAGCCTTATTACTGTATCTAACATAAAGCCTTGGACATTTAAAACCCTTAAGTAAGTGTTTCACCTCCGTGTCACCAACTTAACAGCTGCGCTGCCACTCTTCTATATAGCATGACATTTTTTCCAGGAAGTCAGACTTACACTTCCCTATCAACACACCTTTATAGAGGCTGTGGTCAGATGCCTGTGGGCTTGAAGAGTATCTCTCATTGCCTAAGTCTCTAAAGTCATATGCACAGGTTTGGATGATCATCAATTTTAAAAGGGGCCATGGTTCCTAGTGCAGACCTCATTTTACAGATCTGAAAACCATGGTCATTAGAGAAAAACTAAAGACTTTAGAGGCTGGTAAGTGGCAGAGCCTAGACCGCTGACTCATATTCTAGTCTTTTTTAAAAATGCTCTAAGTTACCAGGGGCTTTGATTATATTTAAAAAACACTATGAAAGTAGGAAGTGAGAAAAAAGTTAACATACCCGATTTGTTTTACCAGTAATTTTTCCATCAACTAGAAAGTATTTTTTGTCATTTTTCACGGTTAACTCATTCATTCAACAAATACTACTGTAGGGATCTACTATGTGTTATGCACTACATAAAGTAATGGAGATGTAACAAACAGTAAACAAAGAAAAATTCCCTGTCCCTGTGAATCTCATATTTTACTGAGGGGAATCCTAAATGGTGTGAGTGAGTGAGACGTGTTTATCTTCTAGTAGAAGGCATGGCAAGATAATTTAGGACCTTACATTTCATTGTAAGACTGTTATTCAGAGTAACATGGAAATTCTTCTCAGGAGTAGATCTATTTTAGAGCTTACAGATTTGGCAGCAGATCAGATGTGGGCTGTGAAAAAGGAGGCAAAAATGACTCAAGGGTTTTGGCCTGAGCAACTCAAAGAATGGGGTTGCCGTTTACTAAGACAAGGAGAAAACAGAGAGAGAGGTAGGTTGAGACAGGTGATACTAGGAGTTTAGTTTTGAACAGTTTGGAGTTTGGAACACAACCAATTGAAGATGTCAAGTAGGCAGCTGAATATAAGTCTGGCCTTCAGGGGAGAGATGAAATCTGGAGGTATAAATTTGGGTGTCATCTCATATAGAAGTATACTGAGTGAGGTTATGAAGGAATGAGTATAGACAGAAAACAGAGGTTCAAGTTGAACTCTGAGATCCACCACACTTAGAACAAAGGGGATCAAAAGGGAGCAGCCATAGAGATTTGAGGAAAACCAAGTGATTATGGTATCCTGGAAATAAAACAAGGTATTTTTCTTTAAAGATTTTATTTATTTGTCAGAGAGAGAGAGAGAGCACAAGCAGGGGGAGCAGCAGGCAGAGGGAGAAGCAGACTCCCTGCTGAGCAGGGAGCCCGATGTGGGACTCAGTCCCAGGACCCTGGGATCATGACCTGAGCCATAGGCAGACGCTTAAGGACTGAGCCACCCAGGCGCCCCCAAACAAGGTATTTTAGGAAAAAGGGAGCGATATCTGGGTCAGCTGCTGCTGCTAAGTGAAGTATAATGAAGGTTGAAAATTGACGATGGGCTTCGCAACCTGAAGATCATTGGTGATCTTAACAAAAGCCTGTTAAGAGTAAGCTTGGGGAGGAGGAGGGGAGGAAAATTAAGACAGTGCGTTGGAGAAATGGAAGCAGGGTTGAGAGTGTTTATTTTGGGGTTTTTTTGTTTTTAATTTTGTTTTTTAAGAAAGGAGAAATAACATGTTTACATTCAGTAGAGAGAGACAGATTGATGTGTTGGTTTTCTGGGCTTTCTGGAGCGATATTTGGAGTCAGCTAAAGGGAATGGAATCCTACTGCATGAGTTGGAAGCATTGATCTTACTAGTTTTCATTTATAGCATGTTGGCAAGCCACAGTTCTGGAGCTAAAATCAGCCTACCAACTGTCATTGAAATAAAGTTTTATTGGAATGCAGCTGTGCCCATTTATTTAGCTATTGTCGCTGGCTGCTTTCAAGCTGTTGTGAGAGTTGCTACAGAGAAGCCTAAGCTATTTACTATCTGGCTCTTTGCAGAACAGGTTTGCCGACCCTGGATTTACAGTAACTGAAAGAGGAGATGAAATGTGAGTGGGAGAGGAGAAGTAGAAGGCAGTTCTAAGGAACTGAACATTTTGAAAAAGGTATTCAAATGTTTTTTCTGGCTTGGATCAGACCAGAAGGAAATGAGAACCTTGAATTTAGAGCAAAATGAGTTATAGCCTAGGTGCTTTTTCAAACTGAGGTGGGTTCTTAGAAGGACTGCAGTCTCCAAAGGTATAAGCCAACCACATAGTCAGCTATTGCTGTGTTACAAATGACCCCAGTCTTAGCAGCTTTAAACAACCAACATGATTATCTCACAGTTTCTGGGGGTCAGGAATCGAGCAGTTGAGCGGTATGGTTCTGACTCAGTCTCCCGTGAAGCTGCAGTCAAGGTGTCAGCCAGAACTCCCATCATCTGAGATGTGGCTAGGTCTAGAGGTCTGGCTTTCTGTCTCGCTCACGTGGTGCTGACAGGAGGCTTCAGTGCCTTGCCACAGGGGCTTCTCCGTGGGACAACTCACAACGTGCTTTCCCCGGAAGAGAGTGATGAGAGTGAGTGCCCAGGACAGAAGCCTTAAGTCTTTTATAATCTAGTCCTGGAAGTGACGTGCCTTCACTTCTGCTCTATTGTAACGGTCATACAGATCAACCCTGGTACCTTATAGGAAGATACTGCAGAAGGGTGTGAATACCAGAAGGTGGGGATTGTTGGGAGCCATCTTGGAGGCTGACTACACAGACTCATTTGAACGTCTGCAAAATACATTGTGTACCTCCAGCTTTGCCGGGTAGTGACCAGTGTTTTCGTAACTGCCCACAGCAGCTAGTAGTGACAGTTTGATTATATTAAAGCCCAACCACAAACACTGTTTAAATATTGTTTCCTTTTTGCTAAGCTTTTTTCTTTTCTGATTACAAAAGAAACATTCATGAAAGAAAACTGGAATTCAGAGAATTGTAAAAGGCTCTGGAAATTAAACATTTTTCATGTGCCTCTGTTTAGATTACTCTTACTGAGATTTTTATTTTGCTGTCTGATGTTTTTCCTGTTTGTACTAATATGTAATCTGTTTTCATATTTCACATTATTTGTGAGCTGCTTTCACATATTTTGTGATATTTTTCAGCGTCCTTCAGTACTCAATGTCACTTTTTAATGATTGTTTTATAATCCCATTTTATGGCTATCCATAATTTAATTCTTCATTTTTTAATTATGAATAATGTTACAGTAAATATCCTTGTTGTTAATTCTCTTTGTACAACCATGATTATGATAGCCTTTTTTTTCAAGTATCAGTTCTTACTAATAATTCACATACAAATTCAACAAAAGCAATAACTGTAGATACAAATTTTATAATATTTATATTAGTTTTTAAATAGGACCATGGTGAGGCTTCTGTGTTGAGGGTCCATAGACATTATTAGGTTCTCAAAAGTGACGGGGATATTCACGTCCTGAGTTAATTTGCAAAAATAGGTCAGTGACTATAAACTTACCTTACATAAACCTCTTGGGTTGGATATAAGAACATAACACATCTAATGTCCCCCAAACTCCTAAATCTTATATGTATGTAAGGTGAGAAGAAAAAATGTTTGTGGAGATTTGCCACTTGCTGTAGTGATCTTAGTAAATGACCTTACTGTCAGAAGATTGAATTGCTTTGTAGTCAGATGTTATATAACATTGATGTGGTTATATTAATTTATTAAGAAAATTGCATGAAGTATCTGCTGAACTTAGAATTATCTCTGTTCCATTTAATTTTTTTCTGAGGCCTTTTTTGGACATTAGTTTTGGAAAAGCTAACTTAACAAATTAAAGCAGTGTTTAATTTGTCCATGATGCATAATACATCATAATTCCAAGTAATACAACATGACATTATCAGATGTGGGAGCAGTCTGTCTCCTTTGCTGGCTCTCTTTTCTCTACCCATCCCTCAATCAGCAATTTTTTTTTTTTTTTGAGTGAGAGAGAAAGAGCATGAGCCGGGCAGGGAGGGAGGGACAGAGGGTGAGGGAGAAGCAGACTCCCCACGGAGCAGGGAGCCCGATGTGGGGCTCCATCCCAGGACCCTGGGATCATGACCTGAGCCAAAGCCAGAAGCTTAACCAGTTGAGCCAGCGAGGCACCCTTCAATCAGCAATTCTTAACTGGAGTTCCTATTCTTGTTGGGGGAATGTCTCAGGATTTTACCAATACTGATTACCTGTTCTCCAGTCATTTTCTAGAGTTTGATTTGTTTTTCAAAAGTATATGTATGTATTAGTTATTTGCTAGATACCATGCTAGATGCTGGGATTTTTTTTTTCAGAACTGAAAAAAAAAAAGCTCTTTGCTGTTGAAAAGCCCCCAGTAATTAATGTGTTGTGAAGCACTGAGAGAAGTTATGTCCAGAATGCTCTAGAACCACCAAGGAAGTAGCCACTCAGGCCCCAGAGAGCAGTTGGAAGGCTGGGCCTGCTTCACAGAAGAGGCTCTGTTTAAACAGCTTTCTTTACCCTCATGTACACATTCACATCACCCTGTTAGGCCATTGTTTTCATTGAAAATGTTTTGATCCAGTTGTATGAATCAAGAACTTTTTTCACGATTGACTTAATATGGTATCAAATATGCATTAAATTAGTCATCTTAGAAATGGCTAAAAAGTATATTTATAGAGTGAGAAGCAATTTAAATTTAATTATCTGAGTCTCTACCACCCTCATTTCTACTGTTTGAATCCTTTGTTGGGAGCTTGTACACAGTTCATTCATTTTTTACCATAATAAGTAATCAGAGAGAATCTGCCGGTGAGCCAAAATTTTGCCTTTTTCTTTTCCTCAGTATTTTTAGTTTTAAATTCTAAACATTTTCTCTCAGTCTGTAGCTTATCCTTTCATTTTCTTTTTTTTTTAAGATATTATTTTAAAGTAATCTTTACACCCAACATGAGGCTCGAGCTTACAACCCCAAGATCAAGAGTCACATGCTCTACTGACGGAGCTAGCCAGGCACACCTCATTTTCTTTTTTGAAAGGGAAAAAAAATTTTTTTTAAATTACGAACTCGGGCGCCTGGGTGGCTCAGTTGGTTGAGCGACTGCCTTCGGCTCGGGTCGTGATCCTGGAGTCCCGGGATCGAGTCCCGCATCGGGCTCCCTGCTCGGCGGGGAGTCTGCCTCTCCCTCTGACCCTCTTCCCTCTCGTGCTCTCTATCTCTCATTCTCTCTCTCTCTCAAATAAATAAATAAAATCTTTAAAAAAAATAAATAAATAAATTACGAACTCAATCCACTTGATATATCTCAAAAGATGCAATACTTTTCTTCATTTATCAACAGTAGAAGTTAGAAATTGGCTTTAAAAAACCTCAGCAAATGACAAACAAATCTCCTTGGAAGTCACAGTCACATATAGAGTGCATCCCGGAAAAGAGTAGGGGCAGATCAGGTACCACCTGCTTTTATGAGTTTCATCAAATACTGGACCTACTCAACGGTGGACAGAAAAGTCAGCTCTCAAAAAGAAGTATGTTACTACGTGAGGCTTTTAATACATACCTTCCTAAGAGCACGTAGTGGGGGCGGGGGGTAATGACATGTTTTCTGAACTAGATCTAGGAAGTGGAATCAGTTTATTCTCTATACCTTAAGGGCTGTCCACTGGTTAATGACTTTTTAAATTTTATTTTTTAAAGATTTTATTTATTTGGCAGAGAGAGACACAGCGAGAGAGGGAACACAAGCAGGGGGAGTGGGAGAGGGAGAAGCAGGCTTCCCAAGGAGCAGGGAGCCTGATGCGGGGCTCGATCCCAGGACCCTGGGATCATGACCTGAGCTGAAGGCACTTAACCGACTGAGCCACCCAGGCGCCACCTAATGACTTTTTTCAAAGACTAAATAAAAACAAACCAAACACACACACCCCAAAATGGAAAAGGAACAAATACTACTAAGATGTCCCTGCTTACTGTCTGGACTGGAACCAGGGAGCAGCTTCAGCAGTCCAGATTAGCCTGTTATAGAGTCATCACAAGTATGCCTTGCTTTTAAACAACAGAAACTTTTTTTTTTTTTTGGAATCAAAAGATCAAAAACTAATACTGATCACTTTTCTGACAATAGAGAACTACTCAGAATTAACCAGTATCGGGGGAGGTGGGGGGCCATACTGATGGGCCCTGCCTCACACAAGTACATGTGGGGAGGTGCAGGGCATTTGTTGTTATTGGAAGGACAGGTTTTAATTTTTGAGTCAAACCTCGCTTTTAGTACGATGCTGACACCAGCTGTGCAGAAAGGGCTCTAGAGAGACGTTCATAGCAGCACACGCCTGCGGCTCTTCAGGCTCCGGCTGGGGGGCGGGCAGCCGGTATTGCGTCATCAAACACATTCTTTAGGCCTTTCCGTATAAGTTCAAAGCACTCCACATATGTGATAGCCTTCAAGCAGTCTCTGGAGTGGTAGGCTTCTGTTTGTTCTTAAAGCTTCTCAGTAGGAGAGTGGTCATCTCTCAGATCAGTTTGGGTCCCAACCAGCAAGAAAGGGGTCTTTTCTCAGGTACTCACTTTTCTTTCACATTTTGAATGAGGACAGAGACAACAGTGAAACACACAAAGTCCAAGAGTATGTGGCTCTCCACCAGTCATAACCATGACTGCATGGTTGTCAGAAACAGTTGGGTACATATTCAGAGGGAAATGTATCCTGTAGGGAATCAGGAGACACATTTTACCAGCAGCACCATCCACCATCGCCCAAAACAATGCACTTGTTTATTTGTCTGCAGTGCTGAAACAGTTTTGTATCTTTTTTGAGTATTTCAGATTTCCTGTTGACTTCAACTTCACCACTGGGGCCTTTCTATCCTTTCATTTTCTTCTTCTACGTGCATCATTTTTTTTTTAAAGTAAGCTCTACACCCAGTGTGGGGCTTGAACTTATGACCCCAACATCAGGAGTCTCATGCTCTCCCAACTGAGCCAGCCAGGAACCACTCCTTTCATTTTCTTAACTGTCTTTTATTTTTTGAAGGGAGAAAATATGTTTTTAAAATTTTTTTTTATTTGAATATAGCTGACACACAACATTACGTTAGTTTCAGGTGTATAGCATAGTCATTCAACAAGTCTGTATATTCTGTGCTCACCACAAATGTAGCTACCACTTGTCACCATTTTGGAATGAATAAATCCCAGGAATAAAAGGCACACCATAGGAATGTAGTGGATGATGGTGGAATCATTTACTTACCGGTCTTTTGAAGAGTAGCAGTTTTTCCTTTTGATGTCCAATTTATCAGTTTGTCTTTTGTGGATTCTACTTTTGGTATTCTATCTAAGAAATCATTACTTAGGGGTGCCTGGGTGGTGCCTGGGTGGTGCCTGGGTGGCTCAGTCGTTAAGCGTCTGCCTTCGGCTCAGGTCATGATCCCAGGGTGCTGGGATCGAGCCCCACATCGGGCTCTCTGCTCAGCGGGAAGCCTGCTTCTTCCTCTCCCACTCCCCCTGATTGTGTTCCCTCTCCTGTCTCTCTCTCTCTCTCTCTCTCTCTCTCTCTCTCTCTCTGTCAAAAAAAAGAAAGAAAGAAATCATTACTTAACCCAAGGTCACCTAATCCAAGGCCACATGCCTAATTCTATGCTTTCTTCTAGAAGTTTTGCAATGATAGGTTTTACATTTAAGAATGGTCCAATTTGAGTTAACTTTTGTATATGGTACTTTCCTTTTTTTACATATGGATATCGTAATTGTCCCAATATCATTGTGAAAAGACTACCCTTTCTGTACTGCATTACCTTTTGCACCTTTGTCGACAGGGGTCCAAAACTATGAACAGCCCACTTTTCCATCAGCAGGTGGATAGGTAAATGAGTGGTAGTGTATCCATACAGTGGAGTTCTGTGCTTATACAGGCAACAACAGGGATGTATCTCAAAATTATGTGGCGTGAAAGAAGCCTGAGGGATACATACTGCATAATTCTAGAAACTAGAAAATGCTAATTAACCTATATAGAAAACAGTGTACTTAATTCTGGGTATCAAGGAGGGTGGCAATAGAAGGGGAGATTACAAGGGGTCAGACTTTAAAATACGTGCATTTTATTATATATTATACCTCAATAAAACTGTTACAAATAAAATTCTAAAAATTTTGTAGAATAACACAGTAAACTTTTGATAGCTAAAATTTTTCTTTTCTTATTCCTTAATCTTTTCTTCATACAATAACCCCTGCTTTATTATTCCTATTAAAAAGTGGTGTGTAGATCTCAACATAGCATTCAGAAAATGTGACCATTGTAAACTCATTTTAGGTATACCTTCTATTTCTTTATTCAAGTCCTTATGTGATGTCAGTTCCTACAGGGTCTATTATCTTTCCTTGGTACCATTGTTCAACTACGTACAACCCACTTTGTTATCCTTTTAACTCATACTCCCCCAAATGTCCACACTTATTTCACCAGTAGAAACTGAAAAATGCATAGGATCAAGATATATAAGGTTTAAGGGGAAAAGTGTAAAAAAGGAAATGATCGGGGGCAGATAACATAGGGAGACAATATTATACAATTTAGATTTTAACCTAAGAGCACTACAGAGTCTGAAGAATTTTAGCTAATCCATGTCAGACAAATTTCCCTTTTAATGTGATAGATTGTGGTTACATAAAGAGGCATGCATTATTAACAAGGGGCTTTGTATCAGTCTCTTTGGTATTTTAGTTAATATGTAGTTTTTGGGGGGTGGCAGGGTCAATACTCTTCTTCTGATACTTTAATTCATTCCCAGGCTTTGTACATTATATCTGCATCCTGTCAAGTGAAATATAAGTAGCAATTCAAAGTTCAGAGCTACCTGAATTTTCTTGCCTGCTTCTTGGATTTGGGAGAATGACAGCTGTATTTAGGCTTAAGAATTTAGTCTACTGGAATTAAATACAGGCTTCATGTATTCATCCTTGCTGTTTTTCAGTATGAAATCTTATAAAATGGCATGTAAATGGTTTTAAATATCTTATTTTTCTTCCTTTCAAACCTGTAAGTCAAGGTTCACTAATTTGGGATTAGTTATGATTCTCGGTAAGGCCCTACTGATTCTCGATGACAGCAAGAGACGGCAAGAACCCAGAAAGGAAAAAGGTGATTTAGGAGCAGTGGCCAGGCTTCTGGCAACTGGAATGCTCTGTTGTTAAAGTGACTTTATTGTTAGAAGTTTCTTTGTCTTCATGCAGCACCTGTCCTTGCCTAACCAAGACCATGTCTTTCAACACCTGGCATAATATGAAACTACTAGATCATATGAGACCAGTCCTTCAGGAGGTTAGTTGAACTCAGTCCTCCAGTAGGGTGAATTGGTGACTGTGGAAGCCCATAAGTGGGTACCAGTTACTAGTAAAATAAACATGCTCAGCCCGTCCCTTGAACTGAACCCTGGGTTTTGGGATAGAGCAAAAGAATGACAGTAAGGGATACTGGCTTCAAAAGTCATGGGTGAGTACACAGTGATGTCCCGTCTGTTCTAACTACACGGACTCAGATACATGGATTCTGCTGGACCATACCATCCTGGGTCAGTTCCGGTTTTAACTCTACCACAGCTTTCTGTGGAATTTCTTGCAAGTGACTTACCTCTTCTCTAGCCCTTATTTCTTCTTATGAAAGATGAGAGAATTGACTATTTTAAGACTTCCTTCTCAGTTTTTCAGTTACATTGTATTTATTTAACATCTTACAGTGAAACTTCTAGGTAAAAATGGAAATAACTTTTTAAATCCTATCACTTGTAAAATTGGAAGAAACAGGCTAGTATACCGAAGGAGATATTGTATTGAATGAGGTCCCTAGGTAAATCTCACTTTCTATGGGGCCTGGACCTTTCAAATGTTAGCTCTTTGATTATCAGATTGTCCTCTATACTGAAGCCTATGAGCCTTACATGATAATGAGATGCTACAACTTTGCTTCTACCCCCAGTTTGATTTTAGGTGCACATGTTTAGTGTTTTCATTTTAATATATGGTTGACTTTTTGTTGATGCAGTTTAAAGAGATGGGAAGCTTCCTTGTGCATGGGCGTGCTACCCAGCCTATGATTCTCGACCATTCCTGATGAGCCGTGACTATCCTTCATCAGCCCCTTGCACCCACTCACGCTCACCGGCCCACAGCCCCCACCCCACTTACAGTAATAGGACATGCATTCTGTTCTGTGTTCTGGCTGTTAGATGTGTTGGAAATGACCGAGGAGGCTTGTCCCTCCTTGACCACATAGACAGTTGCTGTATGTGGGACTTGTTTTAAATTAATGTTATCCAGTCTCTGCTCCTGCCTCCATCAATCCATCTAGAACCCCACTGGTCTTTATTCCAGACATAATGATGATTTGCCCTGTAGTATCATTGCTGACTCCGCTCCTCCTCTTCTCAACTGCCTTTCTTTCCCCCTCATTTCCCCATACAAAGTCCAGGTATATTTTGCCCACTTCTTGGCTAGTGTTAGGAAACTTGCAGCAACAGGTGTACAGAACTTAGTGCCTGGTACAAAGTAGTCGTAGTAGATATTCAGTAAATGTTAGCTGTTTTTAGTCTTGGCTACTTTCTATTAAATGAATCAGATGAAATTGCCGTTTTATAAGTAAAAAAAGAAATCTAATGTGGGCAGTTTTATATAGTTCAACTTTATAGATATACAGTGATAGTTTTTAACCAGGATGCAAATTGGAATTATCTAGTCAGCTTTTTGCAGTATGTAAATATACACTGCCCCTATCCTATCCCATTGAATCAGGATCTTCATGCATGGATCCTGAATAAATACTTTTTTTTTTTTTTAAGAGAGAGGGGGCAGTGCACAGAAGCAGAGAGAGAATCCCAAGCAGGCTCCACACCCAGTGTGGAACCCAGTGCTGGGCTCGATCTCACAACCCTGAGATCATGACCTGAGCCAAAATCAAGAGTCTGGTGCCCAACCGACTGAGCTACCCAGGTGCCCCCCGGGTAAATGCATTTTTTTTTAAAGATTTTATTTATTCATGAGAGGCAGAGGCAGAGGGAGAAGCAGGCTCCCTGTGGAGCAGGGAGCTTGATGCAGGACTCGATCCCAGGACCCCGGGATCATGATGTGAGCCAAAGGCAGATGCTTAACCAACTGAGCCACCCAGGTACCCCATGGGTAAATGCATTTTTAAAAAGCTCCCCCGATGATTCTGATTCATATTCCTGCTAAAATACCTGTCAGATAGTCTTCCCTTCGGGTTGTTTTTCTTTTAATGTACAAGTTCTTTTATACATACCTGTATGTTTTTCATGTAATCTGTTATCTGGTCATGAACTGAAACTTTATTTTTATGACTCCACAAATTACTGTCATTTTTAACTTTCAGATATGATCAAATCTCAAATTAAGACTTATCAGTACTCAATCTTGGGAAGGCAAATCTAGGTGCTATAGGATGTTTTCATGATTTTCAAGGAA
Organism: Callorhinus ursinus; assembly: GCF_003265705.2. Lineage (NCBI taxonomy): Eukaryota > Metazoa > Chordata > Mammalia > Carnivora > Otariidae > Callorhinus > Callorhinus ursinus. Next base: position 1,470,618 of record NW_027397135.1, read on the forward strand.
TTTCCAAGTCTTCCCCCCCCCCCCCCCGCCCCGGTTATGAAAGGTCACTTCACATTCTTTCATGCAACTTAAAGTTAGGATTATGCACTTTTCCAGTATACTCTTGCATTTTCACACAAAAGAGAATAAACAGTAGTAAGCGGGCCACAGTTCAGTTTAACTTACCTTGACTCACGTGACTGACAATGTCAGCTTACCCATGTAATTTTAATGTAGCCAAGAGAAAAGTGGAGGGAGTTTCTTTGAACAGCAGCTTTCTCCCTTCACTGATGGTAATTTGTGTCCTGTTCTCTTGTTTGTTGTTAACCAGTGTTGTGAAATCTCTGGGTAAGTGGGTTCTAGATAAGCCCAAAATTACCGGCAAAATTTTTCTGTTAGCTCATTGGCAGCTATAGACAAGAATAGTAAAACACAGAAAAGAGGATTCTGAGCTTTTTTCTACTTCCTGCCACCATGTTCTCTCCGATTTGCATTCCTTCATCATGAAGTGGGCTTGCTTTAGTGGCATACATACTTCCTTAAAATACAGAGAAGTTTAAGTTTAGTGTGGCTCCTGAAGAAAAATGACTCTCAGATTTGTAAAGCATTTCATTAAAGTGTATGTATACACTAAACAACATACAGCCTTTGCTAGTTACCTCAAAAATGTTTTATCAGGAAGGAATATTGAATTTTACCTAATGCCTTTTTCTTTTCTCTTCTGTTGATTATATGGGTTTTCTCATTTGGCTTATTCATATAATTAGATAATATTCTAGCATTCTTATTAAGCTGTTAGTATTTCTGGGATAAAACACATTTAACTGTAATGGATTATTCATTACTAAGAGGTAGAAATCAGGTATTTGTATTTTACGAAATGTCTGTTCTTTAATGAAATTATAATGTGGCCTTTTTTTTGGTATGATTACTGCTATTTTGGTACCACTGGCTTTTATTACCCAAATAAAATGATTTGGGTAGCTTTTCTGTGCAGCCCTTGAGAATTATCTTTTTATGTTTAAGAGAAATTGTCTTTAAAACTGTCTGGGGCCCGGGGCACCTGGGTTGAGGCCCTGGGTGCTCAGTCAGTTGAGCTTCCAGCTCTGTGCTCAGTGCAGAGTCTGCTTCAGATTCTTTCTCCCTCTGCCGCTCCCTACTCACACTCTCTCTCTCTCTCAAATGAATAAATAAAATCTTTGAAAAACAAACAAAAACTGTCTGGGGCCCAAACCCTGTAGAAAGTTCATTCTTATCAGTTTCTTCCATAATGGTAGTAATGTTTAGATGGTAAACACTTAGGATCTGGAATTTTTTTTAAAAAACCCTGGCTTCATTCCAACGCTGTGACTTTTGGCACCTTCTAAAAGCTCTCTGTGGCTGGGCTGTAAAATGGGGGTTATAGTTTTAATGTCCTTTAAGAGTTTCTCGAGATAAGTAGTTGAAAAAGTGTCCAACTTAAATACTCAATAAGTGAAAATATTTATTTTCCTCCAATGTTATTGTCTATCTCCAGGTATTTTTTTTAATTTTCCTTTTTTTCTTTTTCCTGCTTTCCTTGGGATTTTTCTCCCAGCTTCTTGAACCATATGATTGGTTTGAATGCTCTGTATAAGGTAGTCCTCGTGGGGCACCTGAGTGGCTCAGTTGGTTAAGCAGTTAAGCATCTGCCTTGGGCTCGCTCGGGTCTTGATCCCAGAGTCCCGGGATTGAGCCCTGCCTGGGTCTCCCTCCTTGGCGGGGAGTCTCCTTCTCCCTCTGCTCTCCCCTCCCCCCCGCTCCTGTGCTCACTCTCTCAAATAAATAAAATCTTTTAAAAAAGTTAAGATAGTCCTAGAAGAAGATAAAAATTCAAAAATATTAACATTGGGTAATAGGACCACACAGGTGACTTTTCCCCTTGTCTCTTTACTCTCAAAGTTTTGTATGATGAGTACATGTTACTTCTTATAATAATGAAAAATTGAGTGAAGGAGGAGCACACATCCCATGCATGTGTGTGTATGCACGTGTATGCATGCACACGTGCGTACGTGTGTGTAGGCGGTTGATCAACACTAATGATAACATTAAGAGTGCTCCACGGGATTCAAGATAGCCTTCGGAAGTGAGCCTGTGGTAGAGAGATTTGCAATGGAGAATTTAGCTGATAAATACTCAAGTTGTTATTAAACATAAGTTCAGATTGTCTATTTCTTATATTCATTGTTAGAGTTTTTAATTAAAAACAGTGTTATTTCCTGTCTTTTTGCTGTGCCATACTTATACAGTAAGCATCATAGAGTCCATACCAAAAGCTTAATGGGACTACGTGGATGCCTGGTGCCATGCATAATAGCATGTCAGAATTTCAGAGGTTACCAGTTTCTATTTTCTTTCTTTCTGTGTTTTGAATCACTCCCTGTTATTATTTTAAAAGAATTGGCTGCTGGCCTTCCGCTCCCCCCTGCAGCTCCCCACTGCCTTCTCTCTGCCCACCGTGGCCCTACTGCACCCCCAGGCCAGGCGTGCTGTCCAGGTTCATTGCCACCTTCCACACCGCCTTCGCTCTGCAGCCTCTGCCAGAGCCAGCTCCTGGTGGACCCCTGTGGAAATGGGGCCCCCACATCCCATCATGGGAGTCCCAGAAGCCTTCCAGAGAGACACCAACCGCAAAAAGATGAATCTGGGAGTTGGTACCTACCGGGGTGCTAATGGAAAGCCTTATGTGCTCCCCAGCATCCGGAAGGCAGAGGCCCAGACTGCTGCAAAAAATTTGGACAGAGAATACCTGCCCGTCCTGAGACTTGCTGAATTTTGTAATGCAGCTGCAGAACTAGCCCCGGGTAAGAACAGCCAAGTGCTGAGAAGTAGCAGGTATGTCACCCTGAAGACCATTTCTGGAACTGGGGCCTTGAGGAATGGAGCCAGTTTTCTGCGAAGATTTTTTAAGTTCAGCCAAATGCCTTTCTGGGGAAATCAGGGACACAGGCATGCAGCCAAAGGTTAATTGATACAGTAACCCCAAGACATGCGGCTTTGACTTCACAAGCACTCTGGAGGACATTTTGAAAATGCCACAGCAAAGTGTTCTTCTCCCGCATCCCTGTGCCCACAGTTCCACCAGAGCGGACCCTTGCCCTGAGCAGCGGAAGGAAATCGCAAACAGTGGTGAAGAAGAACAGCATTTCTTGGCATTCTTTGACATGGCCTCCCAAGACTTTGCCTGCGGTGATGGCAACAAGGACACCTGGGCTGTACGCCACTTCATTGAACAGGGCATTCGTGCTGGTCTCGGCCAATCCTGTTGCCAAGAACAGGGGCCTGTATGGGGAGCATGTGGGAGCCGTCACTGTGGTCGGCCAAGATGCTGAGGCAGCCAGAAGGGTGGAGTCACGGTTAAAGATCTTGATCCGTCCCATGTATTCCAACCCTCTCTGATCAGTGGGGCCCAGATTGCCTTGACCATCCTGACCAGCCCCAACCTGGGAAAACAACGGAGGCAGGAAGTAGAAGGCGTGGCCCACCACGTCATGAGCGTGTGGACTTCACTGGTCTCCTGCCTCAAGAAGGATGGCTCCTTCCACACTGGCAGCACATCACTGACCGATTGGCGTGTTCTGTTTCACAGGTGGAGAGGCCAAGGAGTTCTCTGTCTGTATGACAAAGGACGGCCACACCTCTGTGGCAGGGAGCTACCTTGCCCCTGCCTTTCACTAGGTCGCCAAGTCATTTCCCTGGTGACCAGAGACAGCCTTCCCATCTCCGGCCTCCGCTGTTGGGAGAGTCACATGGAGGAAGGATGGTGGATGGTGGCAAGCCAGTCATTTCTTTCAACCACAACACTCAACCACTGAATGTGTTTCTCAGAAAAGAACGTGTTGTGGAATAGGGCAGAGGCTTCTGTGGTGGGTGTCCGAAACTTTGTGGCTCAAAACCGAACTCCTGCTCATCCTTTAACTCGAGCTGTTCCAAAAGAGTTTACATGTACAAGAAAGACCTAGCCCCCCAAAAAACACAAAAAGCAAAAAACCTCGCAATCATACCATTGCGATGTTCCAGAAGCTTTCACTGCCACACATGATGGTGTTGGGGGCACCTCTGTAGACCCAGCCTGAGAATAGCACCTGTGGGAGGCGTTGCGGGAAGACCCCGCTCTAGCATTAGCAGGCAGCCTCGTGTTTGTCCTCCCGTGACTGAGCAAGCTGATTATCCGCAGACCTCCTTACAGAAATCGTGTTGCATGAAAACCAGCAAGCGTGCTGCCACTGCACGAGGAAAATAAAAGATGTCATTTTCTATCTTATTTAAGAAAGAGAAAAGTTCTTTTTAATACTTTCAGGCATTTTAATGTTCCTGTCTTCTCCCTTAGTGTTGCTGTTCTTTGCCTTAGGCACAGATATCTGTAACTAGCCTAGGTTCTCATCCTGTTAGAAGAGCTGTAGTAGAGGTTAGTTGGTACAAAGGGAACTTCTCTTTATTGCTGTAGAATTAATCTTTAGCTTGGAATCCCTGGTTTATGGGGCACCTGAGTGGCTCAGGCGGTTTAGCATCCCGCTTCAGCTCAGGTCATGATCCTGGGACTTGGAGGATCCAGCCCCGTGTGGGGCTCCCTGCTCAGCCTGGAGTCTGCTTCTCCCTCTCCCTCTGCCCCTCCCCCTGCTTGTGCATGCTCTCAAATAAATAAAATCTTAAAAAAAATAAATTCCTGGCTTATAAAAATAGTTTCAGTACTTAATTTGCAGAGCACGATTGATCAGTATGGCCCTTGTTAAATTCTTAGTTTTAGCTAACCTGTCTCAGTGCTATAAAGAACACATTTTTTTAAAAATGACTTCAAGTCTTCTCTGTAGCAGCAGTGAAGACTACTGGCTCTCCTTTCTCTTTTCTCCCATTTGTGCCTCACTCCTCCTTTCCTGTGCCAGATGTTGCCTAATCTTAACTTTTTTCTTTATTTATGATTATTTGATCACTCATTTCAGGAAACCTATTTATTCTTAAAATTGGTACTGGATAATTGTATTCTTTAAAACTGAGGCTAATTTGGGGCGCCTGGGTGGCTCAGTCAGTTAAGCATCTGCCTTTGGCTCAGGTCATGACCCCAGAGTCTTGGGATCGAGTCCTCGTATCGCAGTCCCTGCTCAGCGAGGAGTCTGCTTGTCCCTCTCATTCTGCCCCCACCCCCCGGCCCCGCTCGTGCTCTCTTGCTTGCTCTCTCTCAAATAAATAAATAATCTTAAAAGATAAAGCTGAGGCTAATTTTAATTCGATTGTCTTTAACTGAGATTTTCATAGTTTCTGAATTTGAAGTATTTGGGGATTTCAAGTAAGCCAACAAAGAATTTTAACTCAAGTTTGTAGTGAAAGCCAATAGACTGACTCCTCTGTGTCCCCGACTCCCGGTGAAATGACAGAGGAAAATAAAATTTACAGACAGAAATTTGTAAATTCATGACAGCACTGAGAATGGGAACAGATGGAGTGACCATCAGCAAAGCAGAGACTTCCCAGGTTTTAGAAGACAGAAGACAGATGGCATTGATGGATGAACCAGGGTGGAGGAAGCCCCAGTCCAGCATACCCATGAGGAATAGCTGCAAGTGGAATCTTTTCTTCCCCATAGATTGCTGAAGAGACTTTCAGCTGAGTCAGTAGGAACAGAGCAGAAGAGATGGTAGGACATGGTATTATGAATGCATGCATTAAGAGCTAACTGGATGTTCTGCCCACACGCCCAGCCCATACAAATGTTGCAGCTATTTTAAACTCTCAGCCTGAGGAGGACTAGGAGTTCCAGTGAAAGTGTTAGTGACCCAAGGTAAGCTCTCCTTGTTTGGATATTTGGAGAAGAATCCAACCTGTCATCCTGTTGCTTGCCCAAGAACCTTGAAGTGAAGCGTGTCTGTTAAAATGCCAGTGAACATGGAGTCTCCAGATCTGTAATGGGAAGTAGATCTACCCACCACCAGAGGAAACCTGCTCTGGTAGCCTGGGGAAGCTAGAGGAAAGAAAGCCTAGCCAATGGGGACATGAAATTATATAAAATGTAATACGATACTATTGACAGATTAGTACAGTATATGAATTAACAATTCACAAAATTACTAAATACATGGAAAAAATATTCACACTCTTCATGTAATCAAAGATGGCAGAGAAATAACAATGAGATCTTTTTCCTAATATATAAATAGCAGATTTTTTTAAAGAGTACCAATCGCTAATAGGAATATTGTGAACAGTTGTATAGTCCTTTTGAAAAGGAGTTGGACATTATGCCTAATAAACCTTAACCTCATGAAAAGCATTTTAAGTGTAGAAATAGATGGTCATTCACTGTTACACTGAAGAATTCTAACCGGCTATAATGTCTTCTATTACAGGACTTGGTAAGTAAACTGCTATATATCTCCAGAATGACATATTAAGTAGCCATAAGAATTACAGCCATGAAGTCAACAAAACAACACAGAAAAACAAGTATGACTTAAGTGGAAAGGGATGCAGAAAGCAAACTTGTGTGTACAACTTAACCTTTTCCCATCATGTCTCAGTACTTGATTGTGAGATCCTTGAAGTCGGGGATCCTGACTTGCTATCTCTATGCCCATCCGCTACTGCCCCCTGATGCCTTAGCATGGTACCTGACTCTCAGTAATTATATATTGACTCAGAAGATGGGCATAGGAAAAAGAAACAGGAAGGAAATCCAAAAATAAGCCAAAAGATCAGAGAAGCCACTTTACACAGAGAGAGCTAGCTTACTAATGAAACATGCATTAAAAAGCAGAATTTAACAGATGTCTTCATGTGAACTTAGATTCCTGAAAAATATTTCATGACTATTTACTGTGAAACTTTTTGTCAGTGTTTCTTCTAATATCTAGGGTTTTTTTTTTTTTTAAGATGGACTTATTTTATTTTAGAGAGAGAGAGAGCGCAAGCAGACTCCACACTGAGCGCAGAGCCCAACACCAGCCCGATCCCACAACCCCAAGATCACAACCCAAGCCAAAACCAAGAGTCGGTCGCCTAACTGACCGTACCACCCAGGCGCCCCCCAAATGTCTAGGTTTGATATGTCTTATTTACTTGAATAATTTTTAAGCTGGATCATCCAGACATGATTAATTCAATTCTTTTTTCTGGTTGCATTTTTTAAATTAGCAAAGCTTTCATAGACAATATGCAGTTCATAAATCTATCAATAAGAGAAACTGTAACAGTATATATATATATATATATATATATACATACACACACACACACACACACACACACACACACACACACACCTAATTTATAGCTCATACACAGTAGAACCTAAAGCAGTTATAAGTTACCCAAATTACACTTTTTTATTAGATCTGTTAAGCATCCAGGCTCTGATTATTTCTTTATCCAGTTTTGTAGCTGGTAAATTCAGTAAATAACAATGTATTTAATTTTCAAATAAGTAACATTCTCATGGTTCAAAATTCAGATGATTACTATCTGTTATGTATCCTTCCAGAGTTACCATAGCAGTACAGAAGCAAAATGTATATTGTTTATAATTATTAATTACTTAATGGTTTCGTAAACTACATAATCTTATTTCAAAAGCACGTTTAGGGGTTCAAAGACAAGTGTTAAAATAGCTGTAAATAGTAGTTTATCAGTTTTTTACCTTTCGGGTTCCACCCTGTTATTTATTTCTCAACATTATTGAAATCAAGTCATGAAAGGATGCCTGGGTGGCTCAGTCGGTTAAGTATCTGCCTTCGGCTCAGGTCATGATCTCAGGGTCCTGGGATCGAGCCCCACATCGGGCCCCTTGCTGGGTGGGGAGTCTGCTTCTCTTTCTCCCTGCCCCTCCCCCCTACTCATACACTCTCCATCTCTCTCTCTCTCACTCTCTCTCAAATAAATCTTTAAAAAAAAAAAGAAATCAAGTCATAATATGGTAACAAAACCACTGAGGCCTGGGTGAAAAAAAACACTTAGGCTATACTTAGATTCTTGTTTTAAATTATTTTGCTGTATTAAAAGATCAGTATTGATTTCCATCATTTCCCTGCATGAACCCTTCTCACCACCTACCCCTCCACCCCCAACAAAAGGCTGCTCATTCCTCTTCTTTTCCTTACCCATCATGTCCATTCTAGCCAGAGAGTTGGGTGATTTGGCTTGAACTTCTTCCCCCTTCAAGTCTCACATCTAACCTGTCCCCAGATTGGTTGAGTATCTCTTGAATCCATCCTCACCTTCTCCCTGGTCTACACTCAAGTCCACGTGGCCCTCTAGCCTTCCAGCCATTCTGCCTGCCTCTGAGTCATAGTCTGTCTTCAAAACTCCCGGTGGGTCTCCACTGCTCTGAGGACAAAAATCTAACTTCCTGGTACATCAGGTTCTATTTCTGGCCCTTTTTACTTCTTCTGGCTTCATCTCTCACTCTCCCTCCTGGGTTTACCTGGTTGGCTAGTGCTTTGTCTTTTAAGTCTCAGCCCTCACTTCTTCATTTGTTCTAGAGAATTTTTGTTAGTTTTAACTGTGGCAAGGGCTTTACCTTTGTGCTGCTGTTAGTAATTTTGCCCTGGCTGGTGGCAGAATGTATGCTGCATAGAAAGGTAGGATCTTCTAAAAAGATGCTTAAAAAGATGAATGTTTATGTTACCCATACTTACTCTGTTAGACATCTTACATATGCTGTTTTATTCATGTTAACCTTGGGTTTCCAAACAAGCTGAGACCCAAGGAGATAAAGTAATTCGAGCCTTTGTGATTTTAAGCCTGTGCTTTGATATCTGACATGTTTGACAAATCATATAAATAAATTTTATTATTCAGACAAGGCAAAATGTTAGGCCATCTTTAAGTGGTTTCCAGCTACTGTATCTTTAAAACAGTATTACTTTCCTTAGTTCAGTCTTTATTATAATTTTGTATTCTCCTTATTCAGTGCAGCTTGAATAATTGGAAAATATTATGTTGTTACATTTTAAAAATAAAACAGTGCCTCAAAAATAAAACTTTCCGACTTTGAATGTTGCTCATACAGAGCTTGGTTGTATCTTTTAAAGTGGAGGAAGACCTCCTGAGACTTTAGGGTGACAGTTACTACTAATGTTATATTTCATCTGGACTTCCTTCCACCTTCTCTTTTTAATAATGACTAATTAATAAGGTTTTGTTTATAAATATTCAAAACAGTAGTTTCTTTGTCACTTAATATTTGTCAAAGATATATTGGAATTCTAAAAGTATGAAACAAAAAAATGAATTGGACTCTGTCAAAATTAAAAGCTGCTCCTCTTCAAAAAACATGTAAAGAAAATGAAAAGATAAGCCACAGACTGGGAGAAAATATTTTCTGGTAAAGGATTTTCTTCCAGAAAATGTGAAGAACTGAAAAAACAAAAACCCAATTTTTATAAATGGGCAAAAGATTTGAACACCAAGGACATAGATGGCAGACAACCACATAAAAAGATGCTTGACATGATTTGCTATCAGTGAAATACTACTAATCTACTAGACTGACAGTACTGGAGAGAAAGCAACTAGAAATCACATACGTGTTAGTGGCAATGCAGAAGGGTACAGCCACTTGGAAAATATATTTAAACACAAATTTACCATGCAGTTTAGCAATCCCATTCCTAGGTATTTACCCAAGAGAAGTAGAAAAAAAGAAATACACACACACAAAGACTTCTACGTGAATGTTTATAGCTTCTTCATCCTTAACATCTTTTAAATGGAAACAACCCAAATAAATCTGAATGGATAAATAAATTGTGCTATTTGCAGGCAGCTGAATACCATCCAACATTATAAAAAGATATATGCACTACTGGTACATGTAACAATATGGATGTATCTCAAAAGCCATAGCTAAGTAAAAGAAACCAGGTACGAAAGGTTACATACAATATGGTCCATTTATATAACATTCTGGAAAAGGTCATAGGAACTGAAACTGGATCAGTGGCTGCCAGGGGGATGGGGTCATGGGGAAGATTGACTGCAGAAGGGTAAGAGGAACCTTTTGGGGGGTATGGAAATGTTACTTGGGATTGTGATGGTGGTTACATGACTCTATACATTTATCAAAATTCATTAAAAGGGTGATTTTATTGTATGTAAGCCAAACTGCCTTTATAGAAAAAGTTAAAGCCAGTTTTCAACATCAGAAACTATCTTCACAAATTTAAGGGTAAAGAAAATTCTAGGAGATAGATCCAGTCAGTGACTGCCAAATCAGGTCCCTTGTCTTTTGAGTCAATGGTGTTTGTTTTTTTTATTATAAATAAATCCTTATATATTAAAAAATAAGTCTTTTTTTATTATAGGATTTTGTGCCTTTACCAGTATATGATCTTCTTTCCCCCAAACAGGATCTATCTTCATTTATTTGAGTCACCCTTTATAAAGTTACTAAGTACATTGTTAAATTGTCTTCATGTATATCTTAGACAGTTTGTGTCAGTCTTATTCTTATGTACCCTTTGTGAGTGCTGTTGTAAATTCAGTCTTTTTTTTTTTTTTAAAGATTTTATTTATTTATTTTGACAGAGAGAGACACAGAGAGAGAGGGAACACAAGCAGGGGGAGTGAGAGAGGGAGAAGCAGGCTCTCCCCTGAGCAGGGAGCCCGATGCGGGGCTCAATCCCAGGACCCTGGGATCATGAGCTGAAGACAGATGCTTAACGACTAAGCCACCCAGGCGCCCCAAATTCAGTCTTTTTTCCATTATATATATATATTTTTTTCTTAATTATTAGACATTTGGTTGTTTCCAGTTTTTGGCTACTGTGAATAAAACTGTGAACATTCTTTTTTTTTTTAGATTTTATTTATTTATTTGACAGAGAGAGACACAGCGAGAGAGGGAACACAAGCAGGGGGAGTGGGAGAGGGAGAAGCAGGCTTCCCGCCAAGCAGGGAGCCCGATGCGGGGCTCGATCCCAGGACCCTAGGATCATGACCTGAGCCGAAGGCAGATGCTTAAAGACTGAGCCACCCAGGCGCCCCAAAACTATGAACATTCTTGTACAAGTCTTTTTGTGGACATACATCACTTGGGTAAAGCATAGGAGTAAAACTTTTGGTCATAGGGTATGTATGTGTTTAGCTTTTTGAGAAATTGCCATTTTTCAAAATGATTGTACCATTTTTATACTCCCATCAGCAAGGCATTAGAGTTCTGATAGTTCATCATCCTTGCCTACATCCAGTGTTGACTTTTTAATTTTGGCTATTCTAGTGGGCGTGAAGTAGGATATCCTTGTGACTTTAATTTGAACTTTCCTCTAATGTTGAGCCGTTTTTAATGAACTTTTTGGCCAAATAAATATCTTTTATGAAGTGTTTTTGAAGGTCAAGTATTATGCCCAGTTTTTATTGGGTTGCTTATAATTTTTTCATTACTTTGTTGCAGTTATTTATATACTCAGGATGCAAGTCCTTTGACAGACATAATAAGTTGCAAGTATTTTCTCCCAGCCTGTGGCTTACCATTTAATTTTCTTAACAATCTCTTCTGATGAGCAGAGAATGTTTTGATAGTCCAGTTTTTCAGTTTTTTCTTTTGTACTTCATATATTTTGTGTCCTCTCTAAGAAATCTTTTTCTCCCTCAGGGTCTCAAAGGTATTTTCCTGTTTTCTGAAAACTTCATATGTTCGCTTTACATTTGCATCTATCATACATATCAAATTAATTTTTTGGTGTAGTGTGAGAAATGCATAGAGGTTCTTTTCTCCCAAGGTTTATACAGTCGTTTCTGGACCATTTGTTGAAGATTGTCATTTCCCCCATTTAATTGCTTTGGCCCCTTCTTCCATTATACGTTCTAACTGGTTATTTGAGAAGAAATTTATTTTTTATGTAACATATTTGTTAACAGAACCATTTACCCTTTGAAATCTCTTATAATAGCAATTTTTCAGTTGATTCCTTTGGCCTAAGTATGAAATCATATTCATTTTATAATGATCATTTGCTCCTTATTTCTCTTTCTGATGTCATCAGATGCTACTTCCAGAACAATGCTAAAAGGAGTGATGATAGTGGGCATTCTTATCTTATTCCTGACAAAAACATTAGTGGAAATGCTTTTATTTTATCAAGAAGCATGATGAGATTTTTAGGGTTTTGGTTTTAAGGTCACCAGTTTCTGTGTTGTGTGAGTACCAGTAAATTTCTGCTTTGTTAAGGGTTTTTATAAGTAGTGGACTTTGAATTTTATCAAATATTCTAGATCTTATGAAGATACTAATATTATTTTCATCTATTAATATGAGGAATTATATTGACTTCCTAAAATATAAAGCTGTTCTTGCAATATCTGGTTGAATCCCACTTGGTCACTTTGGTTTATTCTTCTAATGTGCTGGATTCTATATGGTAACATTTTATTTTGTTTTATTTTATTTTTTTTAAGATTTTATTTATTTCTTTGACAGAGAGACAGCGAGAGAGGGAACACAAGTAGGGGGAGAGGGAGAGGGAGAAGCAAGCTTCCCGCTGAGCAGGGAGCCCGATGCGGGGCTCGATCCCAGGACCCTGGGATCATGACCTGAGCCGAAGGCAGATGCTTAACAACTGAGCCACCCAGGTGCTCCGGTAACATTTTTTTATTTAGAGTTTTTACACTGTATTCACATGATAGGTCATATCTGACCTATCATATCTATATCTATATCTACATTTCCTCTAGTCTCTCTTTGTTAGGATTTCATCGATGTTAAGCTAGTTCTCTGAGGAGGATTTGGAAGCTCTTTCTGGAACAGTAAATAGTATTGATAATACCTGTTCTTTAAATGGCTGGAAAATTATGCCAGTGATATTATTTGTGCCTGGTAATAAACCTTAATAGTCTTAAATCCCTTTCAAAAAAGAATAGTGTGTCTTATTTACTTGGTCAAGTATACTCTAACTCTTCTAAAATTGTTAATTTTATACTAAATTCCTGGGGTTTTTTACTGAGCAGATATTCTTAATGCAGATAGGGAGTGTCATGGGTGAGTTTGCATGAAATACTTTACATTTTGAGAAAAAGGCATTAATTTGGCCTCTACCTACTTTTTTTTTTTTTAAATCTTGTTTATTTATTTGAGAGAGAGAATGAGATAAAGCATGAGATGGGGGAGGGTCAGAGGGAGAAGCAGACTCCCTGCTGAGCAGGGAGCCCAATGTGGGACTCGATCCCGGGACTCCAGGATCAGGACCTGAGCCAAAGGCAGTCGCTTAACCAACTGAGCCACCCAGGCACCCTCTACCTACTTGTGATTAGTAACGGTTTGATAGGAACTGAACTTGAGTGATCATAAACCTTTAATGCACTATTGAAATTGGAGGTGAGGTGAATGCTTCATTTAATTTCTTTAGTACAAGGAATCTCTCATTAAGAACTTTTACAGCTAATATTTTTGTTAGACTAAAGCCTAATAGTAAGTGCCTTTATTAGGAAAGTGTAAAGACAATAATGAACTCTGGAAATATGAAGATTGTTGGGATTTTTGTTTTTGGTGGGCAGGGACTGTTTGATATCTTACTCATTCAATATTGGAGAACTAGTTGGATCGTTTCTTAGAAAGTTTCTTAAAGTTTAAAATAGAGGGTTTAGAATTTGGATTGAAGATTTGTAGTCTGAAGCGCCTTGCCCTTTCTGTATGTACTAGGCTGAGTAATGGCCCACGATATCCATGACCTAATCCCTGGAATCTGTGAATGTTACTTTCTGGGACTTTACAGGTGCGATTAAGTTAAGGATCTAAAGATGGGATACTTATTCTGGACAATCTGGGTGGGCCTTAAATGTAATCATAAGTGTCCTTTTTAAGAGGGAAGTAGAAAGGGGGTTGATTACGGTAGAGGAGAAGGCAGCGTGACCACAGAAGCAGAGATTGCAGTGATGCAGCCAGGGGATTTAATTCTTTCTGCAAAGGGATTTAAGACTGCTTAGGGCCAAGGGAAGCCAGTCTCTAAAAACTGGAAAAAGCAAGGAAAAGATTCTCCCCTGGAGCATCCAGAAGGAATCTGCGCAGCTGACACCTTGATTGAGCCTTAAGACTTATTTTGGATTTCTGGCAGTCAGAAGTGTAAGACAATAGATGTGTATTATTTGAAGCCTCTGTAGGTTTGTGGTGATTTGTTACAGCAACCACAGGAGACTCATCCGTGTGGCTACCCGTCCACTAAAGCTCGGCGGCAAGGCCTTGGCCTGTGGAGTTCACAGTGCCTTTGTGGGTGGAGGGAGGGAAAGAAGGAAGGCAGAGAGGGAAGGAAAATCAGGGAATTCGTATTTTACATTTTGAGCATGGTTATAGGTGTCTAGTTTCTGAATGAAGCAGAGAAAAACAGTAAGATTGAAAACTTGAAGCCCACCCATAACCAAACAGGTTCTATAGTATTATTCTAGGACATCACTTTTAAAAAAAATTGGACAGCAAAAGGTAGAAGATAATTGAGAAACCAAATAAACCAAACCATTTGAACTTCAAGAATCCCGATCTCATAAGTTGAGGGGGGAAACCCATGCACACACATGGAGATGTCATATTTTAATTAAAATGTAGATTCAGTCCTTCGATTCCTAGTTTGGATGAAAGTTCCAACAAGGTAGTTAATTGCACTTTTGCCAAGTGAATGCAAGAAATAAACAAGCTTATATTGTTAGTTTATTTTATGACTGATTTTAATTCTTTATTTAAAACAAGTTGTAGATGCACATGATACAGAATTCTCAGAATGCAAAAAAAATGGTACGCAGTGAAAAGCCGTTGTCCCACTTCTATCCACAAGTGACTTCATTTCCATACTCACAGGCAAGCCTGTGTTACCATTATTTTACGTTGTTCCAGATACAATAAACAAGTAAATTCCTAAATAAGCCTCCTCATCTGTGTATGCCGTTCATAGCATACGAGGTACGCTGTTCTACATCTTGTTTTTTTTCACTTTAACAGTATGTTGGAGCTCCCTCCATATCACTGGGTAAAGAGCATCCTTGTGTTTTGTGGTTGCAAATGGCAACACTCCACACCCTTACACTCCCACTGCAGCGAATGGATGTGCCTGTTTCTTTACACCAGGGAGAGAGAAACTGTCTGTAAAGGGCCGGAAGTAAACATTTTAGATGCATGGGCCACATACCTTCTCTGTTGTATATTCTTGGTTTGGTTTGATTTGGTTTGTTTACAATCCTTCAAAAACAAAACCACTGTTAGCTCATGGGCTATCCAAAAAGCAGGCCAAGGGGCTATAGTTTGCTGACCTTTGCAAACATACTGTGATCAACCTGATGGGCAAAACAGTGGTGTCCCAATGTAATTTTATTTGTATTTCTCTTATCTGCAAAGTTGAGCATATTAGAGCCATTTACATTCCCTTTCCTGTGACTATTCATATCTTTTGCTCATTTTCCTATAGTTGTTGATCTTATTTATAGTAACGTTTTATATAGGGAAATTATCTCTTTTGAAATGAATTGCAAATATTTTCCTCAGTTTTATCTTTATCTTTTTACTTAGCTTGTAGAAGATTTTGTCATGTAGAAATTGTTTTGAGTAGTAAAATTTGTCAGTTATTTTTTTTTTAAGATTTTATTTATTTGAGAGAGAGAGCACGTGAGAGGGGGGAGGGTCAGAGGGAGAAGCAGACTCCCCGCTGAGCAGGGAGCCTGATGCGGGACTCGATCCCAGGACTCCAGGATCATGACCCAAGCCGAAGGCAATTGCTTGACCCACTGAGCCACCCAGGCACCCTTTGTCAGTTATGTGATGATGAGTGTTCTGTAGTAATTCATGCCTTTCCCATTCTGAGATTATCAGACAGTTCCTTCAGGGTTCTCTCCCCCCTCCCCCAGGTGCTTTTGTGATATATTTTTTTAAGATTTATTTATTTATCAGAGAGAGAGAGAGCATGAATGGGGGAGGGGCAGAGGGAGAGAGAATCTCAAGCAGACACCCCGTTAAGGGAGGAGCCCACCGCACAACCCTGAGATTGTGACTTGAGCCGAAATCAAGAGTTGGACGCTTAACGAACGGAGCCACCTAGGCACCCCGGTGCTGTTGTGATTTTATCATCTAAATCTTTGATCCGCTTACAGTTTATATTGGTGTGAGGAGCATGGATCCAACTTTATTTCTTTCCAGATGGCTCACCAGTTGTCCCCATACCGTTTATTGAATTATCCTCCATGCTCCCCTTCTCCTCCATTTGAAATGCCACCTTTATTACGCGCTAAACTATAGTATGTATTCAGATCTATTGCTGTATATTCTGTTCCATTGATCTTTCTAGACAGGCTTTGCTTTTGAATTACAACTCCCTCACTGAATTGCTGTGTGGTCATATTTCATTGAGGAACTACAGATGCAGTTAAATAAAGAAATGATCAAATCTGTCTGCAACCTTCACCTATACACCCCTGTTCTTCGCTTTACCTCACCTCCTGTTAAAAAGAAAGAGATGGCCCTCCTCTTGCATGACTCTTCTCCATTCCTCTGGCCCACTCTTAGAGGTACTTCGCTCCTGGAAGTACCCTCTCTTTTACATCATTAATTTCTCTTATTTTTGAAGTATAATTAACATACAGTGTTATGTTAGTTTCAGGTGTACAGTATAATGGTTCAACAATTCTATACATTACTCAGTGCTCATCACAATAAGTGCACTATTTATTTTTTTTTAAGAGAGAGTATGGGGGGCTGGTGGTGAGGGAGAGGGAGAGAATCTTAAGCAGGCTCCACGCTCAGCATGGAGCTGGACACGGGGCTCGATCTCATGACCCTGAGATTATGACCTGAGCCAAAATCAAGAGTCAGATGCTTAACCGGCTGAGCCACCCAGGTGCCTCGATAAGTGCACTCTTAAATCCCCTCTTGTTTATTCACCCGTCTCTCCACCCACCTCTCCTTGGGCAGCTACCAGTTTGTTCTCTGTATTTAAGAATCTGAGTTTTTATTTGTCTCTTTTGTTTCCTAAATTCCACGTATGAGAGAAATTATATGGTATTTGTCTTTCTCCTACTGATTTATTTCACTTAGCATTATACCCTCTAGGTGTTTTCGTGTTGTTGCAAATGGCAAGATCTCATTGTTTTTATGGCTGAATAATATTCCATTATGTATATTTAGCACATCTGCTTTATCCGTTCATCTGTCAGTGAACACTTGGCTTGCTTTCGTATATTGCTTATTATATATAATGCTGCAATAAACATGGGGTGCATATCTTTTTGAATTAGTGTTTTCCTTCTCTTTGGGTAAATTCCCAATTAGTGGAATTACTGGATCATATGGTCATTCTGTTTTTAATTTTTTGAGGAACCTCCATGCTGTTTTCCACAGTGGCTATGCCAATTTGCATTCTTACCAACAATGCAATGAGGGTGCCTTTTTCTCCACATCCTCTCCAATACTTGTTTCTTATGTTTTTGCTTTTGGCCATTCTGACAGGTGTGAGGTGATACCTCGGTGTGGTTTTGATTTGCCTTTCCTTGATAACTAGTGATGATGAGCATCTTTTCACGTGTCAATTGACGTCTTTGTACGTCTTTGGAAAAATGTTCAAGTCTTCTGCCCATTTTTTAATCAGATTGGTTTTTTTTTGGCGTTAAGTTGTATAAGTTCTTTGTATGTTTTGGTTCCTAACCCTTTATTAGATATATCATTTGCAAATATCTTCTCCCATTCACTAGGTTGCATTTTGTTTTGTTGATGGTTTCTTTTGCTGTACAAAAGCTTTTTATTTAGGTCTAATCCCAGTAGTTTACTTTTGCCCTTGTTTCGCTTTCCTGAGGAAACACATCTAGAAAAATGTTTCTACAGATGATATGAAAGAGATGACTGCCTATGTTTTCTTCTAGGAGTTTTATAGTTTCAGGTCTCACATTTAGGTCTTTAATCCATTTTGAGGATTTTTTTTTTCCCATTTTGAGTTTATTTTTATGTATGGTGTAAGAAAGTGGCCCAGTTTCATTCTTTTGCATGTAGCTCACCAGTTTTCCCAGCACTATTTGTTGAAGAGACTGTCTTTTCCCCTTTCTGTATCCTTGCCCCCTTTGTTGAAGATTAATTGACCGTATAATCATGGGTTTATTTCTGTTCCATCTATCTGTCTGTTTTTGTGCCATACTGTTTTGATTACTACACCTTTGTAGTAAATCTTGAAATATCCAGCTTTGTTCTTTCTCAAGATTCCTCTGGCTACTCAGGGTTTTTTGTGGTTCCATGCAAATTTTAGTATTATTTGTTCTACTTCTGTGAAAAATGTTGGTATTTTTGTAGAGATGGTATTAAATCTATAAATTGCTTTGGGTAGTATGGACATTTTAATAATATTGGTTCTCCCAGTCCATAAGCACAGAATATCTTTCCATTTGTGTCATCTTCAATTTCTCTCATCAGTGTTTCATAGTTTTTAGAGTACAGGTCTTTCACCTCTTTGGTTAAGTTTATTCCTAGATATTTGTTTGTTCTTGGTGCAGTTGTAAATGGGATTGTTCTCTTAATTTTTCTTTCTGCTACTTCAGCATTAGTGTATAGAAATGCAACACATTTCTGTATATTAATTTTGTATCCTGAACCTTTACTAAATTCATTTATCAGTTCTAGTAGTTTTTTGTTGGTCTGCAGGATTTTCTCTATATCGCATCATGTCATCTACAAATAGTGAAAGTTTTACTTCTTCCTTACTAATTTGGGTGCCTTTTTTCTTGTCTGATTGTTGTGGCTAGGATTTCTAGTACTATGTCTTGTCTGATTGTTGTGGCTAGGATTTCTAGTACTATGTTGAATAAAAGTGGTGAGTGGACATCCTTGTTTTGTTCCTGATCTTAGAGGCAAAGCTCTCAGTTTTTCACCATTGAATATGATGTTAGCCGTGGGTTTTTCATGTGGCCTTTATTATGTTGACATTTGTTCCCTCTAAACCTACTTTGTTGAAAATTTTGATCATGAACGGATATTGTACTCTGTCAAATGTTTTTTCCTGCATCTATTGAGATGGCCATCTGGTTTTTATCCTTTCACTTGTTAATGTGTTTCTGCCTCTTTTAGATGATTATCATATGAACATCCATTAATAATGTTTTAAAAGCAACCAAACAATAAATTTGTCCATCTATGGCCTCATTTCTTCATCTTCAGAGTAAAAGTGCACTTCTGTACCTTCTGTTTTCTCTTCAACCAATTCCATCCGGGCTGTGGTTCTTACCACATTGATGAAATGACTCTTCCCAAGGTCATTAGCAACCTTCATCTTGCCAAATCTGGTAATCTCTTATCTTATATATCTTACATATCTTACAGTAAATCTCTTATCTCATCATATCTCAGCTCAGTCTCCCAGCAGGAGTTGATATTTAACCACCTTCTGACTATATAGTCACTGGATTTTCTCCTGAGTGGCCACTTCTGAACAAGACTGCTGGGTTGTCTTAGGAGTCTCTCCTCTGCTGCCTTTTCCTGTCCGTCTTCATCTTATCCCCAAGTGAGTTCATTCAGATTTGTGACTTTAAATACATCTGTAAACTGGTGCACCTGGGTGGCTCAGTTGGTTAAGCATCCGACTCTTGGTTTCAGCTCAGGTCATGATCTCAGGGTGGTGAGATCAAGCCCCACGTCAGGCTGCACACTCAGTGGGGAGTGTGCTTGAGATTCTGCCTCTCCCTCTGCCTGCCCCACTCATGCGTGTGCGTGGTTTCTCTATCTCTCTCAAATAAATAATAAATAAATAAATAAATAAATAAATAAAATCTTTAAATACATCTGTAAACTAACCTTCAAATTCTTGTGTCCATCTCTACCCTCACTCCTGAATTCCTAGAACGTCCAATTTCCTTTTCAATTCCCAACTGGAGCAGAGCTTAGGATTTCTTTTGCAGACCTATTCCTTCCTGTCTTTTTCCATGTTAGGTAGTGGCACCACCACACATTCAGTATTTTTAGAAGATACTCTTGTTCCCCCCGCCCCCCTGCCATTTCCCCCATGTCAGCTGTTTCTCCAGAAGTATGCCAGATAGCATAGTAGTTGGGAGAGCCAGGCTGCCTCAGTTTGAGTCTTGACTCGGCCTTGAGCAAGTCAACTTCTGTGATCCTCAGCTTTCAATGAAATTAAGATAGTACATCTCATAGGACCGTTCATTCATAACATGTGGTACCCAACTGAACTGATATGTGTAAGGTGCTCTAAGCAGTGCCTGGCACTAGTGAGTGCTCAGTAAAGGTTTGCCGGTGTTGTCCCCAGTATAGATAGTATTGACAGTTATGCAAGTACTAGTTATGGGGGCCTAGGAGTATTACCATTTGGGCTGCAGCTGCCGTAGGCCAAGCATCTGCCCTCTCTTAAGGGGACTGTGAGACAGCCTCCTGGGCGCTCTGCTCTTGCACCTCTTGCACCTCTACCAGCCACTCTCCACACACCAACCAGGCTAATCTTCTTAAAGGTGTAAGTGCAATTATGTCACTATCTTGCTTAAAAACTCTCCAGGGACTTCCCTTACAATTAAAATTAAACTCCGACAACTTTCCATGGCCTGCAAGGCTTTTTGTCAGTTGGCCTTTTCTACCTCTCAGTCTCACCTCCTGTTACTCTCCCCACTGTTACTTCGAAGGCTCCATCCACTCTGGACTTCGGCTTGGTCGCTAAAACATGCCAGACTCTCCCATTTTAGGTCTTTGCACTTGCCATTCGTGTGGAATGCGCTTCCCTCAGAGCTGCCTGGTTCTCTCCTAAAATTCAGGTCTCAGCTCAAATGCTACCTCTTCAAAGGAGTCATCCTTGACCATCCTGGTTAAACTAGCCTGTCCCCCTACTCTTCAGCCCTGTGCCCCTCATCTTCTTTATTGAATTCAGCGCTATGGAATTTTCTTATTTATGTTTGTGTTTGTTTTAAGTTCTAGGTAAAAAGGGGCTTTGGCTTATTTACCATCAAAACAACATCTAGACTAGGGATTGGGAGCTAAATGCCAAGTTTTTGAACTGGGGAGAGAGGAGTGTCTCCTCGGTGGAAGCTTCTTGTCCTACATAGCCTCTTGAACGTATGGGATATGCAGCTCATAGTTATTAGGGACCGATTGTACTTTGGAAAAATATCTTTGGGAATCTGCCTTTTTTATATCTAAATCACAATATTTTACAATATTTAAATATATATTTAAATATGTATATGAAATAAATATAATGTAAATTTTTAAATTATATATTACAAATATTTAAACAGTATTTTAAATTGTTCTGGAAAGAAAAGTGTTCTAACCCAGTTGGCTATTGTTGCTAAATGTTTTGCTTTCAAAACATACACACAGCTCTTAGAGTATGCTTACTGTTTTAAAAATAAGACAGTAGTTACATAGTCATGAAGTGATTACAGCTACCAGCAAGTAAGGATCATAACGATGAGAAGTCATTTCCTGATTCACGTAGGAACACCAGCAACGTCATGTTCCATAAACTGCTTAGGCTGGGAAGATTTCAGGCTTTTAGTTCCTTATCTGAAATATGCTGTTATTTTTCACTATTTCTGAGCAGTGATAATCTAATGATCATGTCTTTGGTCCCAGGAAAAAGGGGGGACTCAATTCTTGTGTGTTGAGTTGATCAAATTGCTGGCCTCCAAGTATAGATTCCTTACAGGACGCTTCACAGTGCAAGCTGCTTCTGCTAAAATGTTTATGATACACAATAAGAACGGGGCCAGAAATTGCATATATAGTGTCACCTCAGGTTATGCTCCATACAGATTGAAAGCAGTCTCAAAGTATAACATGTTCATGTTGTTAAATGGATAGTAAGATTATGGGTGGTTGTGTTTTTTTTTCCTTAAGACTTTTCTGTTTGAGGAGGCGCCTGGGTGGCTCAGTGGGTTAAGTGTGGGACTCTTGGTTTGAGCTCAAGTCATGACCTCATGGGTTCTGAGATTGAGCCCCTTGTGGAGCTCTGTGCTCAGCAGGGTGTCTGCTTGAAGATTCCTGCCCCTCCCCCAACTCACACATACGCGCTCTTTCTTTCTCCCTCTCTCTGTACAACAAATAAATCCGTTAAAAAAAAAAAAAAAGACTTTTCTGTTTGGGCAAATAGTCATATGGGTGTGATCTCTGGGCGCCGCCTGAGAATTGTCCAGCTCTTGAGTGCCTGTAAGCCAGTGTGTGAGGTACAGACCCACAGTGGACTGTCCTTGCCCAGACTTGTGATCAGATCTCTAGTAGCAATGGCCACTTTATACCAGTACAGCCTAAATCACTCCCCAAGGCTGTCAGACTGAGAACATTTATTTGTTCATTCAGCATGTTTGTACTGAATGGCTGATTTCGCCGAGCCGTGTTAGTCACATTGAGCATAAAGTAAAGCAAGTAGGCATGGCTCCCTGCACTCGAGTTGTTTCTGGTGTATTAGGGAAGATGACCCAGAAGAAGGAACTAACACATTCGAGTGGTTTCAACCTGTAATAATGGTTATGAGGGAAAGTATCATCAGATGTTGTATGAGAGCACAGGGCAGGGGAGAGCCTAACTAATTGAGGTTGAGAGTTTCAGGTAAGGCTGAGACCCCAAAACTGAGAAGTCTTAGCCAAATAGAATAAGAGTATGCCAGGCGCAGGATACTGCATGGCGAGGGCCAAGAGGCACCGAAGAGTACTGCAGAACCGAAGGAGGCCAGTGGGGGGATGATGCAGCCGAGCTGGGAGACAGGACGGGGAGGTAGGCAGGAGGAGGTGTGGTCTTGTGAGCTGCAATTTGGGAAAGCCATACGGCAACCAGAACCAGTCAGAGGATGCTGAGAAGGAATGCGGCAGCTGGCCCCTTGAACCTCGAATAACAGAAGGCTTCTAGCTTGGGCTCCCCACGCTGCTGGTTGTGACCTCACGGCCTCTTTTTCTAAGGCCTGGTACTGGGTGCCATAGTGTGGAGCAGTGCTCCAGCTTCTGGAGGAACCTGGTCTTCCCACCGTGAGCACATACAAGTAGTACACAAGTGTGTGCCCTGAAGAAAGTGAGGGCACACTGCATCCAGCCGTTTAAGTTAGATCGGCCATCTACTCCATGATGCCCCTTGGGAGGTGTGGTATACAGTATTGGATTCTATCTATAATTCTGCTGCCAAGTTACCGAGATGAGATTTCTTCATTTATAAACTGACAGTGAGTAAACCTTTCAATCGGCAACCTCTTTATTGTTGTTGTTGCGGGGCTGGGTCGGGGGTCAGTTGTTTCTTACTAGAATTAGAAGAAACATCTCTTTAATTATTGCCAATAAAGGTTAATATGAAAACAAAGTGGGGCGCCTAGGTGGCTCAGTCGTTAAGCGTCTGCCTTCGGCTCAGGTCATGATCCCGGGGTCCTGGGATCGAGCCCCGCATCAGGCTCTCTGCTCCGCGGGAAGCCTGTTCTCCCTCTCCCACTCCCCCTGCTTGTGTTCTCTCTCTCTCTCTCTTGCTGTGTCTCTCTGTCAAATAAATAAATAAAATATTTAAATAAAAAGAAAACAAAGTGATTGTTTAACCTGTTTTCATAATCTGTGTGATTATATTCTAATACCTGTAACACTCCATTATTGTCAGGATGTGGTTGCACTGGGAAATTTTTACTTTGGGTCACAGCTTATTACTGAAAATGAGCTGTTCTAGGAGAAATGCCCTTGACTCATATACTTGTATTGTCATGGTCTTCTCTGATAAGTGGTTCTTCCTCTAAATTGAGCATACTTTATTTGCCATCTGTTGAAAATCACCACAGTGATTTCATGAAAATGAAAACCAGTATCTTGAAGCCCAAGGACACCGTATCTCTTTCCTACACTTGGAATTCTGAAGAAGAATGTACTGAGCATTACTTATTTTTTCATTCCTCATTTTTAGATTCTTCTTACTCCTTTGCTGCAAACTCTGTGACATAAGATGGCTGCAAACAAGCCCAAGGGTCAGAATTCTTTGGCCCTACACAAAGTCATCATGGTGGGCAGTGGTGGTGTGGGCAAGTCCGCTTTGACCCTACAGTTCATGTATGATGAGGTGAGTGCCCATTTTTAATGAATAGCTAAGTTTGGGCTTTCAGAGAGGATTTCTATGGCTTCGTTTTGGTGCTATTTTTAGATGTATTCCTGAATCCTTGAAAGCTACTGTCATCGTTTTTTCCCATTTTTAAATTCAGAGCCAACATCTGTACATATCTTGATTTAACAAGTCAATAACTCAAGATCCTTAAAAACTTTATACTTTAAAAACAAAACAAACCTGGAAACAGTACCTCCTTTTAAGCAATCTAACTTTGGCTTTTTTGTTTTAAGTGTTTAATGGAGGTTCCCACCTTGAATTAGTAGAACCAGTAGATACAGTACCTAATTGAAACTTGAAGTTGACATAATAAGGTGTTCTGTGATAATAATAATAATAAAAATAAAATAATTTTAATAATGGTGAAAAAAACAGTTGTAGTATTTGGCATGGAGCTACACTCACCATTAGACAGGTAAAGGCTGTGTCCCTAAAACATAATTACGAGAAGGCTACAGATTTGTGTGCCTGTATTTATATCAGACTTTACTGCCCCAGAGTTAAGGTCTCAGCCCATATACAGCAATATATTCTTTCCCCAGAAGACTCTTACCAAGCCTAAATGATTTAAGAGTTGATAATCCAGCTTAAACATTTATCCTCAACTCTTCCTTCCAGTAGAAGCAAGTTTTTATGATTACTCTTTCTTACTTAATCCTCATAACAATCCTGGTATGGTAGTATCCCCATTTTACAGATGAGAAAACAGAACCTCAGAGAGGTTTCTCAATCTGTCCAAGAGGAATGTGATCTCCAATGAGTAACGGAGCGTGAAGCCTGGTCTCCTAACAACAAATCCTGCAGATCCTTACCACCCGATTTCCTGCTCATCAGCATTTCTGTCACACACGCAGATGGCTTAAATCCAGCCAGTTGTCTTGCTCACTGGGGACTATAGCAAAATATTTGAAAACAGAAGAGATTGAAATGTTCTTTAAATGAACTTGCTGATTTTATCTGTTCAATCTGTTTTCCATACTATTCATTTTAATAGCTAGTCTTTCAAACTAATCGCTAAATCCGGCCCCTTCTTAACAATAAGTAGGAGGTCAAAAGTAAGACTATTCACATACCTGACATTTGATGAATGGTTAAGCTTTCACTTAGTATTCATCAATATTAATATTCACAGTAGTATCTGATGTGATATCTGAATATTTGTATTTGTTAAATCTTCATAAATATATAATACTTATAAAAATAATCATGGAAATAGGGCAGAATGTTCTGTAGCCTTTATAGTTACAAATACACTGTGTTCATTTTTTAAATAATTATGTGTTGAGTATCCTCCACGTACCAGGAACTGTTCTAAGCTCTGGGAGCTAACAGTGATGAGTAGAATAGTCAAGGTCCCTCCTCCCAGGGGTTATATTCTTGTAGGGAGATACAGACATGAGCAAATAAATAAGGAAGTATCAGATAATGAAAATATTTATAGGAACTAATAAAAAAAAACCTGCAAAAATATGTATGTATACATACACACATGCTTACAATGATACATTGATCAAAAATACCAAGATGAGATTTTACAGAGTTGAAGATAGATGTGGGAATGTAAAGTTGTTTAATTGTATTATTTAAAAAGTCAGACACTTAGAGAGAGATCTCAAAGTTCGTGATTTGCTGTTCTGCTGAGTAGTATAAGCCACTTTAAATTGACTTGGTTCATTTTAGAGAAGATTTCACAGCAACTTTCAATGCTTACCTCAATATTGACTCACTTTCAAGTTATTTCCACAATTCTGGCATGAAAATGTATATTTAGAGTCACATTGAAAAGAGTTTTTATATATTTGATTAAGTAGATGTATAA
Organism: Callorhinus ursinus; assembly: GCF_003265705.2. Lineage (NCBI taxonomy): Eukaryota > Metazoa > Chordata > Mammalia > Carnivora > Otariidae > Callorhinus > Callorhinus ursinus. The sequence goes on from NW_027397135.1 coordinate 1,496,435, forward strand.
TCGTGTTTGCAGGAAGAAAAAGGCACAGTTTTCAAGCTGTAAACCATCTAGACTTAATCATTCAATCCTTGCTTTTCTTTTTTTCTTCTTAGATTCTACTTTATTTGGTAAAACTCAGAAACTAACAGCCAATTCACGGCCCCTTACCTCCTTCCCTCTGAAGAAGGCAGCTCCCCAGAGACAAAAAGGCTTGCTTTTTGCCAAAGTAGAAGCCACCGAATTACCTAAAATGAAAATGTAAATTAATGTCGTGTTTACCACTGAGGAACACAGAAGGAAGAGTGCATGGGAGCTCTGTACTGTTTTGGCAACTTCCCGTGAATCTGTATTTCATCTTTTCCAGTTTGTGGAGGACTATGAGCCCACCAAAGCAGACAGCTACCGGAAGAAGGTAGTGCTGGATGGGGAGGAAGTGCAGATCGATATCTTGGATACAGCTGGCCAGGAGGACTATGCCGCAATTAGAGACAACTACTTCCGGAGCGGAGAGGGTTTCCTCTGTGTCTTCTCTATCACAGAAATGGAATCCTTTGCAGCCACGGCCGACTTCAGGTACGATGGGGACCGAGGCCTTTGCACTGACATTCCGCGCAGCGGTGTCTTCCCCCGAAACAAGCAGACAGCTGGAGGTGGCTCCTCATTAGTCTTTCACTCTGTGTGTCATTGTGTTTATTCCCACTGTGACAGCCTCAGTACCTGCTACTGAAGTGTTTCTCTTTGGAGTATACTCCTACTGCTGCCGTAATACTTGACACTTGGCTCACCTCGTGGAGCTCTGCCCCAGATTTTAGATCTGTCTGTGTGAGTCACCAGGGTTACAGCGCCTGTGTAAAGCTCAGCAGGCCCATCGCCCTCCCCCCCACAACACAGATGCCCAGCAGCACACACTGATTGTTTTAATAGAAATAATAACACTTTAGATTGGCACAGAAAGTTCTGTTATATATTTCTTATATCTTATTTACTATTTGCTTCATCAAAATCTGTCATCCATTTGGTTTGCAGGGGGGTGGTTAGTGAAGGGGAGAGAGGTTCTAAGAGAGATAGGGCATAAATAAGTTCTTGAGTAGTCTCAGATACTACATGCATAATCAAAAGTATTCTTTTTTTTTTTAAGATTTTATTTATTTGACAGAGAGAGAGACACAGCAAGAGCAGGAACACAAGCAGGGGGAGTGGGAGAGGGAGAAGCAGGCTTCCCGCCGAGCAGGGAGCCCGATGCGGGGCTCGATCCCAGGACCCTGGGATCATTGATTGACCTAGGCTGAAAGCAGACGCTCAACGACCGAGCCACCCAGGCGCCCAAAAGTATTCTTTAAAAAAAAAAAATTTATTTATTTTAGAGAGTGTGAGCGGGGAGAGGGAGAAAGAGAATCCCAAGCAGACTCTGCACTGAGCACGGAGCCAGACACGGGGCTCGATCCCACTGAGGTCACGACCTGAGCCGAAACCAACAGTCAGACACTCAACCCACTGAGCCACCCAGGCACCCCCAAAAGTATTCTTTAATTATATTTTTTTATTTTTGTGTTGCAAGTTTGCCTTGATATGAGGGACGCAAAAGAAACATGTAGTGTATCCTCTGTTTTCCAAGATTCACACAGCCTAGTTGAAAAAGGCATGAAACCAAGAGCAAGGTAGCGACAAAGTAGGAGACGTGGGCAGTGATCATTGCCGGGATCCCGGAAAGGAGAGGAGCTGAGAGGCCTTCATGAGATAGGTGAGCCTGAAGGATAAGAAGGATTTCCACTGATGAGGAAAGAAGTTTTCCGGTGGTTGAGCAAAAAGTGAGTTTTCCGGTGGTTGAGCAAAAAGTGAACCTGGGCTTATATAAAGCTTCCTTTTCATGTCCGCTTGAAAGTCTCAAGAACTTGAAGGAATTTAAGAGAGCATTCTTTGCAAAAAAAACATGTCATTGAGAAACTTTTAAAATGCAGATTTATGGGGCACCTGTGTGGCTCAGTTAAGCGGCTGCCTTCAGCTCAGGGTCCTGGGATGGAGCCCCGTGTCCCTGCTTGGCAGGGGGTCTGCCTCTCCCTCTGCCCCTTCCCCTGCTCTTGCTCATTTTCTCTCTCAAATAAGTAAATGAAATGCAGATTTATTTGTAAAATTAACTTTGTTGGTTTCTCTAAGGAAGGAGTTTTGTATGTGATAAAGTGCAAAGGGTGCAGGCCCTGGGAACTTATAATCTTGGGAGGCATGTTGCAAGTTATATAAATGTCAGTGCTCATTCACTCATTCAGCAAATATTTGAGTGCTTGTTACATAGCAAGTCCTGTTCTAGGTAAGGGGATAAATGTTGTCACCAGAGTTTGCCAAAGCCAAAGTGTATCTCAAGGGAATAAAGAATTATTATGCTAAGAGTGAGAATCTTGGGCTACTGCTGTGACAGAGAAGAAGTGAATCATTCATTACTCTTCTGTTGTACCTCCGACGTGTTGCCTTCCCATAAATAAAAATAGTCCCAGTGACTCAGCGGCAACAGGAAAGCATTTTTGAGGCCGTCTGAGTGGTTATGCTCCACGTGGTCTAACCCACAGTGGCAGCTCCTCTCTGGAGCCTTCCTGGGCCTCCCGTCTCCAGGGCAGAGCCACCGTTTCCTCATCTGAACACACAGTATGCTTGCAACAGCGCCTCCAGCACACTTACCACACTCCCAGAATCTGCTTGGTTTGCATGTATTTTTCCTGATGAGGGGAAAACTCTTGAGAGCAGGACCCACTTGTTACCCATCTGAGTATCCCTAGTACCCATATTTGGCCCGGTTCCTGGCATGTATCATACAGGGCATACTTAGTAAACAAATGTTTAATAGAAGTCTTAGAAAACACTCTTTTTTTTTGGTTCTCACTTTTCTTACGTCAAAAAGAAATTGGACCAGTTTGTGAAGGTACTTTCCTATTCTAAATTCTGTAACAGCCTCTAACACTATTTAAAGGGGGCATCACATTAAGTAAAATGTGTATGAAGATTGTAGACATAGCGTTGCCTTTCTCTGACATCCAGGAAAGTAGCTTATTCAAACCAACTAATTAACTCTCCATGAATATTGTCCTCTCACCCCTGAACCCAGTAAGTCCAGGCTTTCCATGGCCTCGTTTCTGATAGCATTCATTAATGCTATCACTGCATTTTCGGTATTGGTCTTCCTGAAGTACCTGACTCAGAGTATAGCTTAGTAGGTGTTTATTAAGAAACTAATGACTGTAGGGGCACCTGGGTGGCTCAGTCATTGAGCGTCTGCCTTCGGCTCAGGTCATGGTCCCAGTGTCCTGGGATCGAGCCCCGCTTTGGGCTCCCTGCTCGGCGGGAAGTCTGCTTCTCCCTCTCCCACTCCCCCTGCTTGTGTTCCCTCTCTTGCTAAATAAATAAATAAATAAATATAAATAAAATAAATAAATAGAAAGAAAGAAAGAAACTAATGACTGTATATACATATGACCAGAAGTACCAGAGTCACAAAAACCAGAGTCAGTCTCTGGTGGTTAGTGAGATCAAGTGGTAAGCCCATTGTTGTTAACATCTTAGTTGAGGCTGTTGATCACAAAGGAAGCTGGTTAAGAAGGCACCAGCACATTTGTTGTTACCGGCACTGGAAAAAGATAATGACTGACCCATATCCCCTTCACAAGCACATCAGAAATGTAATAGTAGTAATGGTGAGTGTTGACATGCTCTTTGGAAGAGGTCATGTGCGTGGTGGGAAACATCACAGCCCTCCAGTCCTGTACAGCTCAGCACGTGTCCCCCAGTTACTGTGCCCCACTGACCTTGTTCCTTCCTAAAAGGGAAGGGAGAGAGGGAGAGAGAGAATCAGCGAAAGATGGAGGTGACTGTGTGGTCCATAATCTATTCCTGCCAGAAAACGGGGAACTCGGGTGCAGAGAGCTGCCAGCGAACACTGAGTCTGTTAGAATGTTTACGACAACATCGGTCATCGGGTGAATGCAGGAATACTAAACATAACCCTGCCTAATACTCACACAGTGCTCACCACACACCAGGCACTGCTCTGAGCATGAACAAGGTGCTAGGGAATTTCACAGATTCTAAGACACACATTTTTTTGCATTTTATCATCTCTTAATGTCAGGGCCGTGACTTGTAGTGGGACATCTTACTGTTCCAACTAGCAGCGGTTTTTCTCAGTGGTGCATCACATAATGCATGCAGTGATCGGCATTGAAAGCCCATGACCCACTGGGGATGCTCAGTGAATTGTTAGCGGTGACGGAGGTGGCAGTGGTATTCAGGCGACGCTGTCTAAGAAGCACAAAATAGACAAATCTGAGATTAAGCCTTGGTGAAGATCCATATTCCATCTCAAACATCACGATAGATCCCTGCAAAATCAGTGTCGTCTGCTGACCTGTCATTCTAATCACTCCTTTAATTTTCTCATTTTCTCTTAGTCTAAAATATTGTTTCTGTAGTTTCAGCGTCTCTTCATTTCAAAGGAGAGGCATTGATAAGGTGGAAAGAGAAGGTTGATTTTAGAAGAAAACCTCTTTCTCCAGTAGAGTACTGGTAATCGTTAAGAACAGCTCACCTGTGTTGAACATTTACTTTGTGCCAGGCTCAGTTCGAAGCACTTTACATTTCATCCTGCTGGCAACTGGATAAGGAAGGTCCTGTTGTTAGCCCCATTTTATCCATGAGGAGACCGAGGCAAAGTACTTTGCTCAGAGTCACGTGACTAGGAGGGACTGAGAGCCGTGATACCTTTAAAACTGGTGATGGCCTATAACCTCTCTCTAAACACAAAATCTATACTCAAGAGATGTCTGGCCCTTGTGGGGCTTTTAAAAACACTTAGTGGGACCATTGATACGAAGTAATAAGAATATGAGTAAGAATAAGAATGGTGCTCTCTCCCTCTGTGGTCTTCCTCCCTAAATCCCATGACCAGTTTAATCATGAGAAAAACATCAGACAAATCCCAGTTGAGAGATGTTCTACAAATGAGCTGACCAGCAAGTCTCAGAACTGTCAGGGTCATCAAAAATAAGGAAAATCTGGGAACTGTCAGAGCCACATGGAATCTAAGGAGAGTTGATGACTAAATGTCACATGGAATCCTGGATGGGATCCTGGAACAGGAGAAGGACATTAGGTAAAAACTAAGAATATCGGAATAAAATTCGGACTTCAGGGGCACCTGGGTGGCTCAGTCGTTGAGCGTCTGCCTTCAGCTCAGGTCATGATCCCAGGGTCTGGGGATCAAGCCCCACATTGGGCTCCCTGCTCCGCGGGAAGCCTGCTTCTCCCTCTCCCACTCCCCCTGCTTGTGTTCCCTCTCTCGCTGTGTCTCTCTCTCTCAAATAAATAAAATCTGTAAAAAAAAAAAAAAAAAATTTGGACTTCAGTTAATGATGTATCAGGATTGGCTCGTTAGTTGTGGTAAACGCATGCACTAGGGTAAGATGTTACCAGTAGGGGAAACTGGGTGCAGAGAGGACGGGAACTCTGTGCTGTCTTCACAACTTCTCTGCAAATCTCAAACCATCCTTCTCGTAAAAGTTTATTTTTAAAAAGCATTTGGAGGAAGTTGCATTTGACACTTCCATTTTGTACCTCTACTGCCATATTTATATTGTCTTCTCTGGTGTATTGTTCTTTCATCGGAGAAGTGAGTATGTAACGCCAAGTGACTGATGATAGAATGAGGAGGTCGTGCTGCTTATTTCCCACCATGCAACAAATGAGCTCATTGTTATTGTAAAGAAACATGTAAATAAATGCTCGTTGCAGATGGTATTTGTTATTGTGTTGGTCTAACACATGGGGGTAATAATTAATATTTCTTTCTCATTTCCTCTCATCCAGGGAGCAGATTTTAAGAGTAAAAGAAGATGAGAACGTTCCATTTCTGCTGGTTGGTAACAAATCAGATTTAGAAGATAAAAGGCAGGTTTCTGTAGAAGAGGCAAAAACCAGAGCCGACCAGTGGAACGTTAACTATGTGGAAACATCTGCTAAAACTCGAGCTAATGTTGACAAGGTAAAGGGCGGCCTCCTTACAGCTACATCGTGTTGACAATACGTTGATTCACTCTAACTCCACCCCATTGTGTCTAGAGATTTGTGAAATTTTCACACAGTGACTTAATAGAGTGTGCTCTACCTGCGCAAGACATCAATTAGGAGTGCTGATTGTTATCCGCCCTGAATGCTCAAGTACGACATGTTACGAATTTCCTACTTCACCTTGTCCTCAGGTTCCCAAGAGACACCGAAATACGAGACACCACTTTTTTTCTAGCACTGACAGGATTTCTGACCTGAATCCCTGCCCTTTTTAAATTTTTCTTTTTACTTATCCTGATGAGCTGGGTAATTTAGAAGGCAGGGTGTTAAGTCCTCTAAGCTGACACCTGCCCAGCCCCATGTAGGTTCGCTCCCAAGACAAAGGAGCCCCAGAGGAGAGGGCTTTGAAATTTTTTACTACACCTACACTCCCCGCCCTCAACCTGTTTTTCCCTCTGCCCTCTTCTGTATCTCCCCCCCCTCGCTCAGGTGGCCCTTTCCTGAGTCCAGGTGAGGAACACCCTGGCCTCCTTTCTAGGAGCCAGCCCAGGTACATTATTTCTTCCTGCTGCCAGAGACCTGCATCTTCAGTGTTCAGGAAAACTGCCCTCTGGGCCAAGGCATGGGCTCCTTGAGCCCCCCATGTAGGGCCTTTTCCAGCCATCAAGCATCTCGGCTCTGCCGAGTGCCTCGCAAACTCTTAACTGGCAGAACTGTCTATGAAACTTCATAAGAACGGATTCCTGGGTCTGACCCCCAGAGATTTTGATTCATTTGCTGTGGGTGGAACTTGAGAATTTGCATTTCCAGTAAACTCCCTGGTGGTACAGACTGTGGCCCAGGGGACCACACACTTAAAGTAACACTGTTTCTAGGTGGCCTCAAGTTTTAGTGAACTGGTCTGCTTGTTGCCTGTAGATTTATAACGCTGATCCAGAAATCATAAGGCTAAAAAAAAAATTAGAGATTCGTTCTTTTCATTTACTGTAGACATTCATTAGTTAAGACAATGTCATTGTCTTAATTTATGGCTTAACATACTGTCTTAAGCCGATTAGGGTTTTTGTCACGTGGTCAGATTCCTATAGGCCCAAGATAATCTGTACAAAATGAGTGTTACGAGATTTTTACTTAGTATACCGGTTTTCTCTAAAGCTATGGCAAATGTATTTAAACTAGTAATGAAAATATGTCTTAAAGTTCAGTGTGTTTGGAGTTTTGAGAGGCAACATTGAATATTAGCATTGTGTGTGTATTGGGGTCCTCCTAATTGATGTCTTGCGCAGGTAGAGCACACTCTATTAAAACCTATTTGAACTGAGGGGAGTGGGGAGAGGAGGCGAACAGGATCCAACCAAGCCATGAAGCTGTCGTCCCAACGATCCCTGTGGTGTCATCTGCTGGCAGGCATTTTTTTGCCCTATGCATGGATTGTCAAAGGAGGAAAGGTCAAGGTATAGGGCTATTTTAGTTACTCTGGCTACATAAGAAACTGTACCCCCAAAACTTACGGATGAAAACAGCCATTAATTATGCTCATGGAATCTCTGGGCTGAGCATCTGGGCAGCTCACAGGGGAGATGGCTTGTCCCTGCTCCACAGTGTCTGGTGCCTCCGCTGAAAGCTTCAAGTCCGGGAACTGGAAGCCTCTCGGCTTAGCTTCTAAAGACTGTTCACACATGTCTGGTTCAGCCAGTTGATGCTGGCTGTTGTCCAGGGACACCTCGGTTCCTTGCCATGTGACCTTTTCCAGGTGCCCTACTTGAGGCTTTCTTCCAGCAGGGAGGTGGGGTGGGTGCCAAGGGCCAGCGTCACCAGAGAAGAAGAACCAGGCAGGAATCACGTCACCTTCTCTGACCCAGCCACAGGAGTTTATGCGGCATTATTTCCGGTTTGTTCTCTTGCCCGAAGGAGGCCCAAAGTCCGCCCCGGGGTCAACAGGAAGGGAAATGGACTCCAGCTCTTGATGGAGGGTGGCAAGACACTAGAAGAACACAGAGGGAATATTGCTGTGGCCGGTTTTGGAGAGTGTAGTCTGTAGCCAGTGGTCACCTCTCCAAAGCAAAATTAGATGAAATGTGGCGGCTTGTAAACCAAGGTACAGGTTCATACTGAATACTGTGATTGCATGTCATGCTACACCCTGAAGAGTGTACATGCCAGGTAAAATACCTCAGTGGCTAAATACAAGTAACTTGCAGCAGTTATTCAGTTTCTAGAATTAGGTGATAAGTGGTTTCTTGCTGAGGAAATCATGTTCATAGTTGAAAGAGCTCATACTCGGTAGTGTTGATAAGACACAGGCGCTGTGGCCAGCACTAGACGTGCATCTTTAACCCCATAAAGCAGAAGTGCTCTTCTCATGCTCACTTTTTAGATGAGGAAACTGAGATGTGGAGAAATTACATACCGGAGTCAAGTTCAGAAGGCCTGTGATGGCAGCTGCTGGCTCTGGGTTTGGCCGACTCTGGTGCCCAGGTCATCTCGCTCTTGTACTCCACACGGTGGTTGGAGTACCTGTGGTATCCCCCGGGGTGTGTGTCACCCACTGTGGGAGCCTGCTACAGGCTTTTCTGGGCTTATGAGTGTTAACACTGTCTCCTTCTATTATATTGGGAAATATCTTGTTTTGTCACAGAAAACAAATCCTAGACATTAAGGGCTCATGCCATGTCCTCTTTCGGATTCCCAATAGACTATCAAATGAAGTTTCCAAGAGGTGGATTTTGAATCCACCCTGTGAAAAGCTTCATGACCATCTGAGTGGTCGAGCCGGGGCCTCACCTGTCTCAGAGGCCACGTCTGTCACAGAGGAGTCACCCAGAGGCGAGAGGACCCCCTGGCCAACCTGCTTGTGGACTCACTGAGTGCCAGGTTCATCTCATGACCTTGTTAGTGGCCTTCTGGCTAAACGCTCTGACTCTCTAAAGCGTAACTCCAAGGTCGCTCCTAATTTTTAAGGAACGTCGTGGAGGAATGGAAAGAGGTTGAGCAAGTAGATGGATGTCAAAAAGGAGAGTATGATTTCTTACATGAAGAGAGCCAATTTTATGTCAGGAAAAGAATTTTAGTAGAAATATACTGTATTTTTAATTTTTTTTCATTGAAAAACATGAACACATGTTATTGCATAAAGAAAAATTCGTAGTAAGGAGAAAAAAGGAATCACTCTTCACCCAAATTCCACTCCACTCCCCTTCCTATGAGGTAACCAGTGGTAACTCAGGTGTGTCTTTCCAGATATTTATGTGCATTTAAAGAACAGTATATAGAGTCTAAGGGAAGGCTTGTGTTTGCTTGTGTTTTCCCTGTATAAATAGGATTTTTACAGTATATATAGTACATTTATATACTACATCTATATAGTATTTCTGTGTATGTAGATCATGCATTTCTGTAGTTTGCTTTTTAAATTTTATAACGGGTGCCTGGGTGGTGCAGTCGGTTGAGCGTCCAGCTCTTGATTTCTGCTCAGGTCAGGATCTCAGGGTCGTGAGATCAAGCCCTGTGTTGGCCTCCATGCTGGGCATGGAGCCTACTTAAAAAAAAAAAAAAAAAAAAATTAAATCTTCTTCCAAAGTTCCTTCCATATTGATGTATCTGCATCAGAAAGCTTCAGGAGAGCCCTCTGATATTACACGTAGCTAGTTTGGAAGCTTCCTGCCGCGGCTGGCCAGCTGTGGGCTTGAAGGCCTAATTCCGAATTCCGAAATCACCCCAGGGAAGCCAAGATGCAGCAAGTGGGAGCAGAGACCCCTGGGGTCTGTGTCACTGTGTTTCAGTCTCCTGCATTCTCTGTGGATTTTCTTTGCTTCATTTTTCCCTGTTCTAACCATTCGCACCCCTTTGTTGGTCCTATGTCCGTTTGATTTAAGCCATTAGTCTCTAATCGCTTGCCTTTTTTTTTTTTTAATAGCTTCCTTGCTTTCTGACTGACTTTTTGTTTCTTGCTCCAGATCAGGAATCAGCCATTTATCTAAGGAACACTGGTTCCCTTGGGAGGAATGGTATTTAGCAGCCATAGCCTGAGGATGAATGTGCTCACTACTGTTATGTTTCATGGCCTTTCAGTGAAGTGCTGGGAAATATGTATTATTAAAGAAAACAAATCATGAGATCATACTGTTACTTCTAATTCAGTTTTAGCAATCAGGATTTTCTGCCACTCTGACTTTGTATCTTCTCTCTTACACTAAAGGCTAAGCTACATTAGCATACTTGCTCTCTTACACTATCCTGCAACGTATATATAAGATTGTTCCCTGTTCCTATTAACAGCTAAATTACAAAGTGATGTTTAAGATTGGTCTTGTTTTTTATTTGTTGAGGTTTTGTTTTTTATTTTTATTCTTAGCTTCTATTCTGAGATGTATATTCCATATGCTGTGTTTTAAAGTCTCTTGAATTCTTTCCTCTGTATAATTATGTCACCAACTCTGTGGTGACATAATTCGTCTTAATTTGTTTTAGTTTGATTTTCAGTTTTTGGCAGCTGCTTTTTTGTGTTTAATTTCATTTTTTAATATGTAGAACAGTTAGTTGCCAAAGTAGAAGTTGTATAATGAAGCATATTCAGACACACCTCACTGTTCCATGTCCCCTGTTCCCTTTAGCCCAAAAATAATAGTAGTGTTTGGTTTATCATTTCATCATTTCTAGTTCAGATGCAGGCAGATCCACATAACTCCTGCAGGTAGCTCTCTACCTGTTTTCCAGCACCTCGCTTTTTCAGTTAGCCTTTCCTTTAGAGAGCTAGAAGCACACCGGCCATTACATAACATACATTTGTTTACTTAAAACAGTCACGATGCACAAGCTAACTAGAATTTTTGACATCTTTGTTTACCGTGGAGTTCTTAATAAATCGGTGTGGTGTCACTTCTTATTTCATGCTTACAAGAAAAAGAGATAAAACAGAAGTAATAACTGAATTTTTTTAATTCAGAATTTTAGAGCATAGACCATGAAAGTTATTCATTCAGTCATCATCCACATACTTGTAACTCTTTGTGTACGGTGTGAGCCCATGTCCTTCTAGACCCTTGTCTGTCTGCCCTCAGACATTTGTTAGTGTTATTTAACTTTTGAGTTGTTACACTAGTCATTTTTAAATTATTATGCTAACAGCTCTCATTTGCCAGTTTCTAGACATCAGACAGAATTGATAAAATCTCAGATATGTTGCAACAAAGAAAATTGTTTTCTTAGTACCTGGTATCAAAACGATAAAGGAAGCACTCATTTTCCTCAGCTTTGTTTCTAAAAACGGAGCTGAAGGAAAACAAGTTAGTAAATACAAATTTTATTAAACATAAATTAATTACTTTAAATATGAATTGGTAAAATACATTCATTAATTGTGTAAACAGAATCCATTGAGTTGTAACTTTGGAACTGTCATCATTTGTAGTGCTATTGTCTTCTTTATCTTGAAAATTGGGATGGGAAGATTAGGTTATATGATGTGACCAATTTTACCAAAAAGTATTACTCAGAAAATTTCCCAGTACACTTGGAGAAGGAGACTGGTTTTGTGCTGACTTCTCCCTCTACTCCCCAAACAAGAGCTCTTAAGCTTAAGTAGTTATTCCCAAGGCTTACTGCTGTGGTTCCAAGAAGTACCAACCTCATATTATCTGTTGGCTTTATTTACCCTGTTTTCTTCTTTCTAGGTATTTTTTGATCTGATGAGGGAAATTCGAGCCAGAAAGATGGAAGACAGCAAAGAAAAGAATGGAAAAAAGAAGAGGAAAAGTTTAGCCAAGAGAATCAGAGAAAGATGCTGCATTTTATAATCAAAGCCCAAACTCCTTTCTTATCTTGACCATACTAATAAATATAATTTATAAGCATTGCCATCGAAGGCTCAATTGACTGAAATTACTTTAACGATTTGGAAATTGTTATGTATCACTAAAAGCATGAATTGGAACTGCACTGAAAGTCAAATTCACTTAAAAAAGAAATTAATGTGGCTTCACCAAGAAGCACAGTTCAACTTCTTTCGTAATTGCCTACATTTATCGCGGTCCTGAATGTAGCGTGTGGGCTTGTGTTTCGAGGGCAGTCTTTCTGGAACTGTTAGAGCTGAGACGGGGTGGGGGGGATGGGAGGAAAGGCTACTTCCTCTGGTTTATTATAAAGCTTAAATTTTATATCATTTTAAAATGTCTTGGTCTTCTACTGCCTTGAAAAATGACAATTGTGAACATGGTAGTTAAACTGTACCACTTTTTTTAACCATTGTTATGCAAAATATAGAAGAAAAGTTATTGGCATGATTGTTGCATATAGTTAAATTGAGAGTAATTCATCTGTGAACCTGCATCAATTACCTGGTGATTAATGTGGAAAAGTGGTGTAAGCTTGTACATGGAAATTTTTGAATATGCCTTAATTTAGAAGCCGAAAAATGCCCGGTGACATCATTCTGGGTGTGTCCTCACTGGTGCCATGGGCCCATCGCCCTGTGTGTCCTGTTGAGAGGATATTTGCCTGGTACGGAGTACAACTTTTGTATAGAAGGTTCATAAAACATAACCGTCTGCTAGGAGTCTGTCCAAATTTAAAATGTGTGCCATACTCTGGTTCTTGAAAGCAAGGGTCCAGAGCACCTTGATTACTTTTAATTAAATATAGTTTGCAGTGAAGGGCCAGCATATACTTGTAAGATAATTTTAGACTGTGAGGGTTCAGCACAGTCACGTTTCAGTGATCCCTCTTTTTCTCTAAAATGCCAGTCCCTGGAAATCCCTTTCTGCAAGCAGTGAGCATGTGTTAAGCTCTTGGTCTCTCTGGACCAGGTCATTACTGCTGCTGCATTGTGCACTGGGACACTTGGGGAAGGCGGGCGTGCTGGCCACCTGCTAATTTCTCAGTCTGTGCTCAGGAGGTGACAGCTTGGCTCTGGGAGAGTTTTCAGGAGTCTCTGTAGTCCGTGCTCATCAGAAGAACACCAGAGCCACATTTTCCTGACGCTAACACCAGGCAGTCGACCCCGAGTATAGTGCAGCAAGCGTGTTTGGCAAACACAGGCCAGACATGGGCTTGTGTCACCGTTGGGTGGTGCGCCCACTGGAAGAATTCTAGCATGCTACTGGGGAATGTAAATTCAACGGAAATAAACCGCTACCCAGATTTTTCTTTTCTTCTTCGGACTGGGGCTAAGACAGTTGATGCAACAAAGTTCGTCTTTCTTTTTTGCTCAGTCCTAATTTCAACAAGTCGAAGATGTGTTCAGGCATTCCAGGTAACAGGTGTGTATGTAAAGTGAACAAAAATAGGCTTTTTAGGAACTCCGCTCTTTAGGTATTACATCTGACTTGTCATGTTAAATATTTGTCCTTAAAGGATTTGAGATGTACATCTTTCCTTTCGTATTTTTCATAGGCTATGCCATGTGCAGAATCAAAGTTACCAATGTAACACCGGCCCCGCGGGCCCAGCGATCTCCATGTGTACTCATTGCAGTCTTATTTAACCAGGGGTCCTAACCACTAACATTGTGACTTTGCTTTAGACCTTTCCTCTCCTGGGTACTGAGGTGCTATGAAGCAAACTGACAAGGATGCATCACATGTCAGGCTGATGCCACTACCCGATTGGTTTATTTGCAATTTGAGCCATTTAAAGACCAATAAACTTCCTTTTTTTAAATGCTTGTGGTGTTGATGTTTAACATGTAATATTCAGCCTTACCAACCTGGGCATCTTTACAGGAGATTTTAAAATAGCTAAATTCCCAGGCACCTGGGGGGCTCAGTCGGTTAAGCGTCTGCCTTCGGCTCAGGTCATGATCCCGGGGTCCTGGGATCGAGCCTCATATCGGGCTCCCTGCTCAGTGGGAAGCTGGCTTCTCCCTCTGCCTCTGCCTGTCGCTCCCCCTGCTTGTGTGCTTTCTCTCTCTGTCAAATAAATAAATAAAACCTTTAAAAAAATAACGCTAAATCTCCTTTGCTCTCCAGCGTAGGGCTTTCTTTTGGGTAACGCCAGATTCCCTAGATGACGGTAGCATCGGTGCTCAGCTGCAGCCCGGGCTCAGAAGTGGGAGAATCCCATGTGCACAATTACAAGGAAGATACCCGTATGTGGTCATGAAAGTCACACTGTGTGCAGTACTTTTAGAATACTACTGAAGTCCAGAATGACTAGGGGATGGCTTTATACTCATGTTCTAATCATAATGATCCCCACAGGTCATTTAATTTCCAAATTGTGGCAGGAGTCACCACCCTGCTACCATCTCATCAAGCCTCAGACCATTCATTCTCCCTCACATCGGATGTCTGGTGGGAAATGGCGGCGTATTAACTGTCAAACAGCCTGGGGGTTAGAAACGATCTGGCCCGATTTTGAGCACTACCTTTTCAAAATCCAGTTGATTTTAATTTCTTACTTAATTCATAAACAGCGCCAGAACAAGCACATTTGAGTTATAATCGGCATAGTTTTAACCTCACTGAACCCATTTTTAAAAAGATTTTATTTTGGGGGAGAGCGAGCGTGCATGTACGGGGATGGAGGGTGCAGAGGGAGAGAAGCAGACTCCCCGCTGAGTGTGGAGCCCAGCTTGGGGCTCAATCCCACGACCCTGAGATCATGACCTGAGCCGAAACCAAGAGTCGGACACTTGACCGACTGAGCCCCTGGGCCTATTTTTAACACCAATATGGGGTATGCTGTTAAATATTACATACCAAAGGTTAGATTAAGTTCCAGTCGTAAACTAAATCAGAATGTCATGTCTCAAAGTGCGACAAGGACATAAAACTTAATATTTGGCAAACTTATATTACCACCTTTAGAGTAAAACCATCAAAACATTTACCAAAAGTTCCCGCAAAGTTTTCAAAATAATCCTTTTGATTGAATCCAGTGTTATAAGTCTCCTTCAGCAAATTACTTTGGAAGTCAAGAGTGGCAGGTCAATAGAGGTCTTCATGCCTTTCCTTTTCAGTAGATATGTGTGTGCCCACTTGTGGGCACTGCTGGGAATATAACAGGTGAAGGACAGACATGAGTGAGGGGCAACTAGAGATTCACGCTGAAGAAAGGACCTCCGTGCCCCATATGCAGAAGGACGGAAAGTTTAAAAAAAAAAGAAAGATTAGGTCTACTCACTCTGAGCTAGACCCCCTATGACTGGGGATCTCAGATGGGGTCCCATTTCATGATTGTCAACATGTAAAATAATCATAAGGGGCACCTGGGTGGCTCAGTCGATTGAGCATCCTACTCTTGATTTCAGCTCAAGTCATGATCTCAGGGTCATTGAGTTTGAGCCCCGCATTGGGTATGGAGCCTACTTAAAAAGATAATACAGGGACGCCTGGGTGGCTCAGTCGTTAAGCATCTGCCTTCGGCTCAGGTCATGATCCCAGGGTCCTGGGATCGAGCCCCACATCGGGCTCCCTGCTCCGCGGGAAGCCTGCTTCTCTCTCTCTCCCACTCCCCCTACTTGTGTTCCCTCTCTCACTGTGTCTCTCTATGTCAAATAAATAAAATTGTTAAAAAATAATAATACTAATATAACAGCAAGCTGCATCCTATATGCCAGATACTGTATATATGTATTTAATGTGCATCCTACGAGGCAGGTGCTATCACTTACCCCTTTTTTGCGGATGAAGGAACAGGCCAAAGAGCAGTTGAGTAACTTGCCCAAGGAAGGCCCAGGGGAGCTTTGGCCATCTGCATTCTCAGTCTTGGCAGAACACCATTTCTAGGGGGCAGGCGGGGCCGGGGGCTAATCTGATAGAAGAACAAGATGGCTTTTAGCAAAAGCCCCAATGAGAAAACAAATAGCTGAAGCCTTTCGGTGCCCGTGAGCACCCAGCAGGAAGCGCTCGGAAGGGCAGAGTGTTCCAAACAGCCGAGAAACAAGAGTGTGTTGAATGGAAGGGAAAGGAGCAGACAGATCTGACGACTAACATCTCTGGGGCCCCCACGGCAAGGGAGCTCATCCGCGGAGCGAGGGCAAGGAATTTCAGGCTGTAGCCCCGCGAGTTGTCCGCGGACTGACCTTGGCAAAGGATGCCCGACGTGGTGGAAAATCCTCAGATTTATTTTCCAGAGTCCTAGAAGTTGGCTTAGAAAGGGTCGGAGCCACCATTCATTCCATCAGTATTATAGGCCGGCAAGGGGAGGAAATTGCCCAAGATCACACAAGTCATTTGGAACCAGAATTAGAATGCGTGTCTTGGCTTCTGACTCCAGCTCTTCCAGTCGTTCACCTTTCCAACTTGTGGGTGGTGCTGAGGGTGCTTTACCTGGAGACAGCGCGGGAGAGACGGAGGCTCCCAGAACCTGGCGACCTGACTCTCCAATCCGGCCTCCGTGGCTTCTCCGTGCCCTTGAGGAGCTCCCACAGGCCTCAGGTTCTTGGTTGTAAAACAGGCAGTCACTGCCTACCTCCTGGGATGATTGTGAGCATGGCCCAGAGAATACACTATTTTTACTACAGGGCATACATTTTTTTTTTGCAGAGGAAGGATTTATTTATTCCTGGCAGCCCCCCCGGTTTTTTTTTTTTTTGCTTTTTATTTTTTTCTTTAAATTTTTTTTATTGTTATGTTTATCACCATACATTACATCATTAGTTTGTGATGTAGTGTTCCATGATTCATTGTTTGTGCATAACACCCAGTGCTCCATGCAGAACGTGCCCTCTTTAATACCCATCACCAGGCTAACACATCCTCCCACCCCCTCCCCTCTAAAACCCTCAGTTTGTTTTTCAGAGTCCATCGTCTCTCATGGTTCGTCTCCCACTCCGATTTCCCCCCCTTCATTCTTCCCCTCCTGCTATCTTCTTCTTTTTTTTTTTTTCTTAACATATATTGCATTATTTGTTTCAGAGCTACAGATCTGTGATTCAACAGTCTTGCACAATTCACAGCGCTCGCCATAGCACATACCCTACCCAATGTCCATCACCCAGCCACCCCATCCCTCCCACCCCCCACCACTCCAGCAACCCTCAGTTTGTTTCCTGAGATTAAGAATTCCTCATATCAATGAGGTCATATGATACATGTCTTTCTCTGATTGACTTATTTCACTCAGCATAACACCCTCCAGTTCCATCCACGTCGTTGCAAATGGCAAGATCTCATTCCTTTTGATGGCTGCACAATATTCCATTGTGTATATATACCCCATCTTCTTTAGTCATTCATCTGTCAATGGACAGCTTGGCTTTTTCCACAGGTTGGCTATTGTGGACATTGCTGCTATAAACATTGGGGTGCACGTACCCCTTCGGATCCCTACATTTGTATCTCTGTGGTAAATACCCAGTAGTGCAATTGCTGGATCATAGGGTAGCTCTATTTTCAACTATTTGAGGAACCTCCATACTGTTTCCAGAGTGGTTACACCAGCTTGCATTCCCACCAACAGTGTAGGAGGGTTCCCCTTTCTCCGCATCCCCGCCAACATCTGTCGTTTCGTGACTTATTAATTTTAGCCATTCTGACTGGTGTGAGGTGGTCTCTCATTGAGGTTTTGATTTGGATTTCCCCGATGCCGAGTGATGTTGAGCACTTTTTCATGTGTCTGTTCTGGCCCCCTGTTCTTAATAAAAATCGTGTCTGTGTGACGTTCTGTTTGGCACTGATTAATCCAGGCGGATACCTCCTGAGTCCATGCGTTTCGTGCTGGTGTGTGAGAATAAAAGGAACTAGGAAACTTGGAGAAGGAGCCAGAAACTCGGGTTACCCCGCATCTGTACTCTCTGAATCTTAGCACTGAAGGGACCCTCCGATGAGAAGGCACAGGGACTGGGAAGTGAAGTCTGCAGGGACCAGTGACAGGTGCGAGGTCCTAGCAGGAGAGGCAGAACCCAGGCAATCCTGCACGGCGGGCTGAGCCCCGCTTCACGCCTTTCTGTCCCACTCCAGTACCCCATGAAAGTCAGGAATTCCTCCCAGCGAGGCCTGAGGACCGTGGAAGGAAGGATAGATCAGATGCAGCTACTGGTTCCTCATCCTCACGGGAGCCCTGGGGGAGGGGCAAACTCAGGGGTCCCTAACGTGGCCGTGGATATTCTCTGTGGCCCCTGATATGAACACTCCTGCCAAGAGGAGCCATTCGTTGGTACACTGCCCAGTTGACTGAGTCCAGGGTGATACAATCATTCAATGTTTTGACCCTTGGTTTGCAGGAAGCACGCAGTAGAGCACTGCTGAAGAATTTCATTCCTGAAGAATTTTTTTAAAAGATCTTATTTTTTACGTAATCTCTACACCCAACCCAGGGCTTGAATTTACAACCCTGAGATCAAGAGCACATGCTCCACCGATCGAGCCAGCCAGGCGCCCCCTGAAGAATGTTTTTTAAGCAACCCAAGGTACCACCTCCAAGAGTTTGTGGGGTTGAACTAGCACACCCCACTTCATAGGCTCTAAGTAAGGTTGCATTTTGGGAAGTCTGGGGTGGTTCACTGGGTCAGGCCACTAAAATTGAATAAGATGCCTTCGCCTAGATCCTCCACTTGGGTGGTCGGCTTGCAATCATAAAATCGCATCAGTGAAGCAAGCAGGTGAGAAGGCACATACACCACGTGTGGAGACACGCCATACCTTGCCGTGCTCTCATCTGGACCCAGCATACAACACTGAAATCCCAGAAGGAAAAATGCCGTAAATCTCAGAAAAGCGACAGTAAATGCAAAGATCAGCTAAGTAAGTTGTGAAACCTAAGTCATGGTTTTACTTATTTATTCTAAGACAGAGTAACACTCAGGAGTTCAACCCATGCAGGACTTGGAAAGGCCAGCCCCAGCCCGTACCGAATCCAGGTTACTCCCTGTCCCCCCACCCTGCCCCACTGGGTGTCTGCTTCTCTGCTGGGTCACCGTCCTGGTGCCCAAAGATAAAGGTTTCCAGGAGAGAGGGGCTAAGCCTTCTGAGGCTATCGACCATGTGGACCTTGGAAGGCCATGCTGTGATGGTCAAGGTCTGCATGTCTTGGCAGCACACTGTGCTTCTAGAATGGAAACCTCTAAGCGGGGAAGCAAGCTCCTTTTGTTCCAAGACAGACCACTCGTTCGTTCGTTCATTCGTTCATTCATTCATCAAACATAATTCCTCATTCTTCTCCATCTTTACCACCTCCATTCTCATCCAGGCTAAATGATTTCACCTGAGCTGTCCCGACAGCCTCCTGGTTTCTCACCGTAGCCTCCCTTGCTCCCTTCCTAACCCCCACCCAGTCCATCCTGGATACAACCATCAGAGCAAAGGTCAGACCTGATCAGGTCCTCCCTTTGCCTAAACCATCTCATTAACTTCCAAGTCTTTTTTTAGGATAAACACAGAACTCCAAAAAAAGATGGGGTTGGCTGAAAAACACCCCCTCAAAGATGTCTATGTCCTCACCCCCAGAACTTGCAAATAGGTTACTACCTTACATGGCAAAAGGGACTTTGCAGGTGTGATGAAGGAAGGCTCTTGAGATGGGGGATCATCCTGGTTTATCTCGGTGGACCCAGTGTAATCACAAGGGTTCTGATAAACTAGAAGCTGAAAGGTCAGATGTAAAGTCAGAGAAGGTGTTAGGACGACAGAAGCAGAGAGCCAAGCGATTCAGTGCCATCATCTGACCCACCCTGGATTATAAATTCAATGAGTTAGCAACAGTATTGCTTTTCCTTACCATCCCATCCCCCAGGGCAGCACACAGCGTAGTACATATTAATGCTCCACAAGCATTTATCACTGGACTGGATGAGGTTGGCCCACAGATAAAACAGCCTCGGAGAGCCTTCAGACCGGAGAGGAGGCAGGGTCTACGGACGGCGACAAACAACAGAGGAAGTGCTATCGAAGTGTGAAAAAGTCCCGTGGGAAGAAAAAGTGGGATGTCCCACGAAGTCACTCCTATCCATGGAGTTGTGTTGTCTGTTCAACTTTTTATTTTACGGAAAAACTTAGTCATTCTTTTTTTTTAAGATTTTATTTATTTATTTGAGAGAGGGAATGAGACAGAGAGCACGAGAGGGGGGAGGGTCAGAGGGAGAAGCAGACTCCCCGCTGAGCAGGGAGCCCGATGTGGGACTCGATCCCGGGACTCCAGGATCAGGACCTGAGCCAAAGGCAGTCGCTTAACCGACTGAGCCACCCAGGCACCCAAAACTTAGTCATTCTTAAGAGTAGAGAGAAGAGTAGGACACCCGCCCACACCCTGTACCTTCCATTCAGTTTCATTAAGTAGTAACATTATGCCAATTGTTTTTCATCTTTTTCCCAAAACTACATTTTTCTTTCTGGGATAGTTTAAAGTAACCCCAAGAAATTATATCACTTTACCCATAAGTACTTCTCTTTTGTTTCTGAATATTTTAACTTTTTTTAAAAGGAGATATCCATTTATATTTTATTTATTTATTTTTTAAGTAATATCTACATCCAACACAGGGCTCAAACTCATGATCCCGAGATCAAGGGTTGTATGCTCTATGGACTGAACCAGCCAGGCGCTCCCATTATTTCTGAATATTTTATTTTTTTAACATTTTTTATTTATTTATTTGAGAGAGAGAATGAGAGGGAGAGAGCATGAGAGAGGGGAGGGTCAGAGAGAGACAGCAGACTATCTGCTCAGCAGGGAGCCCGATGTGGGACTCGATCCCGGGACTCCAGGACCATGACCTGAGCCGAAGGCAGACGCTTAACCCACTGAGCCACCCAGGTGCCCAATTTCTGAATATTTTAAAACAAATTCCGGCTATTATGTCATTTCACCTATGAATACTTCAGCATGCACGTTCAACAGGTAAAGATGATTTTTGTTCATCACACCTAACAAAATTAATAATAATTCCTTAGTATCATCTAATACCCAGTCTATATTCAAATTTTTACTGTTTTCTCCCCCCCCCCGCCCCCCAAGTCTCTTTGTTTGTTTGTTTCTGTTGGGATCCAAATACGTCCACATGTAGTATTTTATTGCATGTTCAAGTATTTTCTTTTCTTTTCTTTTTAATATTTTATTTATTTATTTATTTATTTATTTATTTATTTATTTATCAGAGAGAAAGAGAGCACAAGCAGGGGGAGCAGCAGAGGGAGAGGGAGAAGCATGCTCTCCACCCAGCAGGGAGCCCGATGTGGGCCTCGATCCCAGGACCCTGGGATCATGACCCGAGCTGAAAGCAGAGGCTTAACCGACTGAGCCACCCAGGCGTCCCTCAAGTCTTTTCTTTTACACATTTTTATGTCACAGTAATTTTAGATTTACAGGCCAGCTGCCAGGATTGGACAGAGAGTTCCTGTATATCCTTCTCCCAGCATCACCCGGTCACACTTGTCACAAGGAATAAATTCACACGGGTACACAAGGGTTAAGCTACAGACTTCGTGGGATCTCAGCAGTGTTCCCACTCTTTCTGTTTCACGTTCTAATCCAGAATCCGCACTGGACTTAGTCTCGTGGCTCCTTTGTCCCCTCCGGCCGGTGACAGTTCCTAGCAGAGATGAGCTGGAAGCGTGCAGCCGCAGGGTCCGTGGCACGGAAGGCACCGTCAGCCTGAGACCCGCTAACCTCGCCGGCCACGGGTCTGAATTCACCGCCCTCAGCTGGTGGGCAGTCGGCATAGGAAACCGTGGGTCTTACATTCAGAAGTCACGCGGTTGTCGGCCACGGCGCGGGGAAACACGCACATCTTGGAGGGTGATCGGGAAGGATCTAGTAAAATAGCAAAAGCACGGGACGCCTGCCTGGCTCAGTCTGTGGAGCCTCCGACTCTTGGTTTTGGCTCAGGTCGTGATTTCCGTGTCGTGGGATCAAGCCCTGTGTCGGGCTCCGTGCTCAGCGCAGAGCTGGCTTGTGATTCTTTCTCCCTCAGCTCCATCTCTCAGTCTCTCTCTCTCCCTCCCTCCCTCCCTCACTAAAATAAAATCTTATAAATAAACAAACAAACAAATACATACATACATACATACATACATAAATAAATAAAGCGAGCACATGCCTTAATGTTCACAACATTCCCTTCCTCTGTGCCTTGCTAAAGAAACACTCCCACGTGTGCCCAGAGCCCTGTTCAGGGCAGTTCCCTGCGGCACTGTTCTCCAGCGAAGCGCTGGGAAACACCTGGGTGTCTAGGAGCAGAGGTGTGGCTAAACATAACTTAGTCACCCAAGGCAACGCTTTTACAACAGTGTGAAGGAGCAGACCAGAGACAGCTCTCGGCATTAAGAGGCTCTCTAAAATATCCCTAATTCAAAAATGCATCTTGCACTGTGATACAAACAGCATAACGTTTTTGTAAAACCCATATACAAAACAGCACCATATACATTCTGTGAGTTTGTGTATCTTGAGAAAAGTATTTTTAAAAAAAATCTAGGTGATATGCCTCAAATACATAATGATAGTTATCCCTGGGAAGGTGGTGGAAAAGGAAAGGATTTGGGGGTTTTGAACTTTATCGAATTTACTTTGCTGTTTTTAAATAAAGAACGCATTCATGTGGTGTGCCTGGGTGGCTCAGTCAGTTGAGCATCTCCTTTTTTTTTTTTAGATTTTTTTTCTTTAATATTTTATTTATCTGTCAGAGAGAGAGAGAGAGCACAAACAGGGGGAGTGGCAGGTAGAGGGAAAAGCAGGCTCCCCGCTGAGCAAGGAGGCCAACACTGGACTCCATCCGGATCATGACCTGAGCCAAAGGCAGATGCTTAACCGACTGAACCACCCAGACGTCCCAAATATATGACTCTCGGTCTCAGTTCAGGTCTTGATTTCAGGGTTGTGAGTTCAAACCCTGTGTTGAGCATGGAGCCTACTTAAAAAAAAAAAAAAAAAAAAAGGACACATTCATGTACTACTTACATGGTTGAAACTGATGTTTTTAAGTATATGATTCCATATATCCAACAAACACCTTGTATCAAGAATATATAAAGAACTCTTAATATATATATTAAAGAATATATAAAAAACTCAACAGTAACAAACAAACAAACTCCAATTAGGAAACAGACAAAAAGCATAAACAGGTATTACACTAGCTGGCAAATAAACACATGAAAAGATGTTCAGCATCATTAGCCACTAGAAAAAATCCAAATTAAAGACACTCTCAAGATAATGAAAAGACAAGTCACAGACTGGGAGAAAATATTTGCAAAAGACACATCTGTTAAAAGACTGTTATCCAAAAACACACAAAGAACGCTTAAAATTCAACAATAAGAAAACTCAATTTAAAAATGGGCCAAAGACCTTAACAGATACTTCATCAAAGAAGACATAGGGCTGGCAAATAAGCATATGAAAAGATGGTGCACATCATAAGTCATCAAGGAAATGCAAATTAAAACAACCAGATCCCACTACCTACCTATTAGAATGGCCAAGATCTAAAACACTGACAACACCAAATGCTGGTGAGGATGTGGAGAAAAAGAACCCTCCTTTGTTGCTGGTGGGAATGCAAAATGGAACAGCTACTTTGCAAGACAGTGTGGTGGTTCCTAGAAAACTAAATATACTCTTGCCATACAACCCAACAATCGGGTTCCTTGGTATTTACCCAAAGAGATTGAAAATTTTCATCTACACTAAAACCTGCACTTGGATGTTTATAAGCAGCTTTATTTTTAATTGCCAAAAATTGGAAGCAACCATGATGACCTTTGGTAGGGGAATGGATGAATAGATTGTGGTAAATCCAATAATGCAATATTGTTCAATTCTAAAGAATTAAGTGCATATCACTAAGTGAAAGAAGCCAGCCTGAAAAGACTACATATTGTATAATTCCAACTAAATGTCACTCCAGAGAAGGCAAAATTATGGAAATAGTTAAAAGATGAGTGGGTTGCCAGGATTTAGAGAGGAGAGATGAATAAACAGGCAGAGCACAGAGGATTTTTAAGGCAGTGAAAATATTCTGTGATACCATAATGATGGATACATGTCATTATACATTTGTTCAAACCCATGGAATGTACAACACCAAGAGAGAACCCTAATGTAAACTATGGATTCTGGGTGATAATGATGTCTCTGTGTAGCTTCACCAATTGTAATAAATGTACCCCTCACTCCTGTGGGGGATGTTGATAATGAAGGAAGCTATGCATGTGTAGGGGCAGGGACTGTATGTCTCTTGATTTTGGTGTGAACCTAAAACTGCTTTAAAAAATGAAGTCTATTTTAAAAAACATGGAGGGAATGCCTGGGTGGCTCAGTCGGTTAAGCATCTGCCTTTGGTTCAGGTCATGATCCCAGGTCCTGGGATGGAGCGCCGCATCGGGCTGCCTGCTCATCGGGGAGCCTGCTTCTCCCTCTCCCTCTACACCTCCCCACTACTTATGCTCGCTCTCGCTCATGCTCTCTCTCATTCAAATAAATAAATAAAATCTTTTTTTTAAAAAAAGACAAAAAACAACAGAAGAAAAATATATAGATAAATTGGACTTCATCAAAATTAAAATTGTTTGTGCTTCAAAGAATACCTCCAAGAAAGCACAAAGAATGGGAGAAAATATTTGCAAATCATAAATCTAAGGGACTTGTATCTACACTATATGAGAAAACTCCTACAACAATAAAAAGACAAATAACCCAATTTAAAAATGGACAAAGGATTCAAGCAGACATTTTTCCAAAGAAGATATGCAAAAGGACATAAAGCACAGGAAAAAGCTCGATGTCTCCAGTCATTAGAGAAATGCAAGTCAAAACCACAGTGAGGGGCGCCTGGCTGGCTCAGTTGGTGGAGCGTGTGACTCTTGATCTCAGGGTTGTGAGTTCGAGTCCCATGGTGGGTGTAGAGATTACTTAAAAATAAAATCTTTCGGGGCACCTGGGTGGCCCAGTTGGTTAAGCGTCTGCCTTCAGCTCAGCTGAGTCATGGTCCCAGGGTCCTGGGTTGGAGTCCCACATTGGGCTCCCTGCTCCATGGGGAGCCTGCTTCTCCCTCTCCTCCTTGTTTTTGCTCTCTTGCTCTTTCTCTCAAATTAATTAATTAGATCTTTTTAAAAATAAATAAATAAATAAAAGTAAAATCTTAAAAAAAAAAAAAAGACCCACAAAAACCACAATGAGAGCCTACTCCTCACCCACCAGGATGGCTGGAATCAAACAGACAATCTCAAGGGCTGGTGAGGATGTGGAGAAATCAGAACCCTCATCTAGCACAGCCGCTTGGGAAAACAGTCTGGCAGTGTTATGGGATTTCTTTTCCCGCAGTGCCTGGGGTTCTTGGTCACGCAGCTTCGAAGAATGAAGAGATAGACCAGACGAAGAGTGGTGGGCAGCAAATCAAAGTTTATTGAGCAAAAGAATAAGTTTATTGAGTGATAGTACAAAGCTCCCAAAGAGGGAGGGGACCTGAGAGGGTTGCCTCTGGATTTTCTAAGTCTAGGGGGTTTTTATGGGCTTGTTGGCGGGCTGTTTTAATCTGATTAACTGTCCTTGCACATCCAATCAGGTTGTTGTCATCTATCACGTGGGAAAGGGTGGAGGGCTCCTTCCAGGGTGGTGTAAAATCCTTTTAAGGTTGGTTTCCTCTTGGGGCGGGGGTCTCTTCTGGGCCTGCCTTTCTTCCAACTATCCTTCATTAGCAGTTCCTGGAAAGGTTAAAACACAGAGTTACCATAGAATCTGGCAACTCCATTCCTAGGTACATACCTAAAAAAGAAATAAAAACCTAGATCTACACAAAAACTTGTATGTAAATGTTCATAGTAACATTATTCATAACAGCCACAAGTAGAAACAATCGATCAATTCATACTAGCCAACGAATTCGATCTATAAGATAGCCAAGCAATTCTATCAATTCATCATAGCCCTAAGTGGAAACAATGGGGAAATGGAGAAACAAAGGTGCTACATCCATTCCATGGACTATTATTCAGAATAAAAATGAATAAAGTCCTGATTCCTGCTGCAGCTGGGATGAACCTTGATATCATCCTCAGTGAAAGAAGCCAGAATACAAAGGGCTAAATAGATAATGATTATAAATATTAGATGATTCCATTTGTATGAAATGTCCAGAACAGGCGAATCTCTACAGACTGAAAGCCGATTGGTGGTTGCCTGGGGCCGAGGGTTGGGGAGAAATCGGGAGTGAGTGCTGACTGGTGGAAAGTTTCTTTTTGGGGTGACAGAAAGGTTCTGACTTGACTATGCTGATGGTTGCAGAAGTCTTTTACTACATTAAGATCTTGCCACTGAACTGTGCGCTTTAAATGAATTGTATGTGAATTATATATCCCTCAAGCTGTTACCTTTCAGATGAAGACTGCATGCTGTACAAGTCCATTTATAGAACATTCCCCATCTAGAAACAGGTGGGTGTGAACACAAAGAGGCAGCAGGAAGTTCTGTTTCAGTGATGAAACAGATCTGTATCTTAAATACAAGAATGTCTATACAGATCTATACAAGTAGCAAACACAAATGAATGCAGGGGTTTTTTAATTTAAAAAGTGATGAGAAGTGGGGCACCTCGGTGGCTCAGTTTGTGAAGCATCTGCCTTCGGCTCAGGTCATGATCCCAGGTCCTGGGATGGAGCCCCGCATCGGGCTCCCTGCACATCGGGGAGCCTGCTTCTCCCTCTCACTCCGTCCCTCCCCCTGCTTGTGCTACAAGCCAAGGGACCCTCCGTGGATTCCCCAGGCCTGCGTGTGTGATCTGGAGTGTGGAATTCTCCCAGAAGTGCCTGGAAGCCCTCGAGGGCTCCAGGTAACCCAAAGCTCTTTTTTTTTTTTTTT